>NC_088415.1:4942885-4947885 GCF_034236695.1 Oncorhynchus nerka | reverse complement strand
ATCACCTGTTGGTATGGCAACAGCATCTCCCTTGATCGTAGTCCTGGAGGCCAGAGTGACATTCAGTGAGAGGGTAGTCCTGGAGACCAGAGTGACAGTCAGTGAGAGGGTAGTCCTGGAGACCAGAGTGACAGTCATTGAGAGGGTAGTCCTGGAGACCAGAGTGACAGTCAGTGAGAGGGTAGTCCTGGAAACCAGAGTGACAGTCATTGAGAGGGTAGTCCTGGAGGCCAGAGTGACAGTCAGTGAGAGGGTAGTCCTGGAGGCCAGAGTGACAGTCAGTCAGAGGGTAGTCCTGGAGGCCAGAGTGACAGTCAGTGAGAGGGTAGTCCTGGAAACCAGAGTGACAGTCATTGAGAGGGTAGTCCTGGAGACCAGAGTGACAGTCAGTGAGAGGGTAGTCCTGGAGACCAGAGAGACAGTCAGTGAGAGGGTAGTCCTGGAGACCAGAGCTACAGTCAGTGAGAGGGTAGTCCTGGAGACCAGAGTGACAGTCAGTGAGAGGGTAGTCCTGGAGACCAGAGTGACAGTCAGTGAGAGGGTAGTCCTGGAGACCAGAGTGACAGTCAGTGAGAGGGTAGTCCTGGAGACCAGAGAGACAGTCAGTGAGAGGGTAGTCCTGGAGACCAGAGAGACAGTCAGTGAGAAGGTAGTCCTGGAGACCAGAGTGACAGTCAGTGAGAGGGTAGTCCTGGAGACCAGAGTGACAGTCAGTGAGAGGGTAGTCCTGGAGACCAGAGTGACAGTCACCCTCTCACTGACTTGATGATACTACGATGTGATTTAACCTTGATGATACTACGATGTGATTGACAAGAGTGCGCGCGTGTGTGCGTGTGTGTGTGTGTGCGTGCGTGCGTGCGTGCGTGCGTGCGTGTGTGTGTGTGTGTGTGTGTGTGCGTGCGTGCGTGTGTGTGTGTGTGTGACATTACCTCAGGTGGCTGTGTGTGGTGTCATCTGAATGGTTGTCCTGGCTGCTGGGGTGTTGGAAATGGACAGAATGCCAGGTGTAGGAGGAGCAACAGACAAACAGTATAAGTGCCTTTAAAACACACACACACACACACACACACACACACACACACACAGTTAGGATAGGGTCAACTGTTACTCTTTATTTTTCATAGTTTAGACGTTTGCAGTTAGTCAGTACAAGTCCAGGATCGTTGTGTTTTGCACCACTAGGTAGGCATGTGACTCTCTACTAGATCCTCGATTCCTGTTTGTAAAATGCTGCTTTACTTCCACCTAGTGGTGCTGAGCAGATCCTACAGCCTTCCCTATCATTCCACATCGTCTTTACAGGTAAACCAGCAGCAAATGGTGTGTGTGTGAAGTAGAAGTCCCTGTTAAATTCAGTAACTTACTGGTTACTGACGAAGCTCCGTTTCGGGTTTGAAAACGTCGTCACATAAAGCGGTGTAATCGGGAGCTTTATTAACAGCGTGCCGGTCTTCTGGTTCAATACTTGTTTTCATATCACATGACCGCTACGTCGTTGTCACCGTATTAGCTACAGTAAGGTCTTAGTCAACGTAGCTAATAGAACTAACGCGTCAGTAAAGTAATTACACTTTGGAGCAACACACTTTTGGTAAATGCATTTGAATTGCATAGTAATGAGCTGAGAGTTTTTGTTGTAAGTAGTGACTGTTCCTTATTGCTCTCATGTTACAACTCCATTATTTTGCAATTATAAAGATATGTGTAAAGTCCTATAGAACAACAATGTTGCTCCTGTAATCATCACCAAGTTACTAGACATGTTTTAAATTGAATCTTTATTTAAACTAGTCAGTTAAGAACACATTTTTACTGACAATGACGGCCTCCCAGGGAAGAGTTGGTTCAGCTCGGGGATTCGATCCAATTGACCTTTCGGTTACTGGACCAATGGTCTAACCACCCAACGCTCTAACCCCCCAATGGTCTAACCCTCCAACGCTCTAACCCCCCAACGCTCTAACCCCCCAACGCTCTAACCCCCCAACGCTCTAACCACCCAACGCTCTAACCACCCAACGCTCTAAACACCCAACGCTCTAACCACCCAACGCTCTAACCACCCAACGCTCTAAACACCCAACGCTCTAAACACCCAACGCTCTAACCACCCACTGTTCCCCCGGTTACTGTCCCAACGCTCTAACCACCCACTGTTCCCCCATCCCACAGGTGAATAGGCCGGTTGTCTAGTCTCAGACCATCCCACAAGTGAAGGAGCCTGGTGTCTGGTCTCAAACCATCCCACAGGTGAAGAGGCCAGGTGTCTGGTCTCAGACCATCCCGCAGGTGAATAGGCCGGTTGTCTGGTCTCAGACCATCCCACAGGTGGAGAGGCCAGGTGTCTGGTCTCAGACCATCCCACAGGTGAATAGGCCGGTTGTCTGGTCTCAGACCATCCCACAGGTGGAGAGGCCAGGTGTCTGATCTCAGACCATCCCACAGGTGAATAGGCCGGTTGTCTGGTCTCAGACCATCCCGCAGGTGAAGAAGCCGGGTGTCGATTCTCAGACCATTCCACAGGTGAAGGAGCCTGGTGTCTGGTCTCAGACCATCCCGCAGGTGAAGAAGCCGGGTGCGGAGGTCCTGGGCTCGTGTGTTCTGTGTTTGTGTGGCCGGTTGGACATACTTCCAAAATTCTCTATAACGATGTTGGAGGCAGTTTATGGTAGAGAAATTAACATTCAGTTATTTGGGAACAGATCAGGTGAACATTCCTGCAGTCAGAATGCCAATTGAACGCTACATTAGAACTTGCAACATTGTGTTGTGTCACTCCCTGGCCATAGAGAGGCTTTTATTCTCTATGTTGGTTAGGCCAGGGTGGGACTAGGGTGGGCATTCTATGTTCATTTTCTATGTTTTTGTATTTCTTTGTTGTTTGGCCGGTGTGGTTCTCAATCAGAGGCAGCTGTCTATCGTTGTCTCTGATTGAGAACCATACTTAGGTAGCTTTTTCCCACATGGGTTTTGTGGGTAGTTGATTTATGTTTAGTGTTTTTCACCTTTCAGGACTGTTTCGGTTATTCCCTTTTGTTATTTTTGTCTTTAGTGTTCAGTGTCAATAAACAAACATCAACACGTATCACGCTGCGCTTTGGTCCTCACCTTCTTCCACTAACAGCCGGTACAGAACTACCCACCACCAAAGGACCAAGCTGCGTGGTGAAAGGGACTCCTGGACAGGTGAGCAGCGCTATTTGGACTATGAGACAACCTGGGAGGAAGTAGAAAGGTGGTCGGTCGACCCAGGGAGAGTGCCGGAGCCTGCCTGGGATTCTCTAGAACAGTGTGAGGAGGGGTACCGGAGAATGGAGTTGGCAACACGAACACGGCTGGCAAGGAAGCCCGAGAGGCAGCACCCCCAAAAAAATTGGGGGAGCACTTGGGGAGTGTGGCAAAGTCAGGTTGAAGACCTGAGCCCACTCCCCATGCTTACCGTGGCGAGCATGGGATTGGTCAGGCCCCGTGCTATGGGGTGATGCGCACTGTGTCTCGGCCGAGTATTCACAGGCCGGTGTGCTCGGTGGCAGCGTCCCGCTTTTGCCGCGTGGAAGCTGGCATCCAGCCAGAACGGGTGGGGCCAGCTCTGCGCTCGAGACCGCCAGTGCGCCTCCACTGCCCAGTGTGTCTGGTGCCTCGGCCAAGGAGGAGGCAGTCTCCCCAGCCTGCTGCCAGAGCCTCCCTCCTGTCCGGAGCTGTCAGAGCCTCCCTCCTGTCCGGAGCTGTCAGAGCCTCCCGCCTGTCCGGAGCTGCCAGAGCCTCCCTCCTGTCCGGAGCTGCCAGAGCCTCCCTCCTGTCCGGAGCTGCCAGAGCCTCCCTCCTGTCCGGAGCTGCCAGAGCCTCCCTCCTGTCCGGAGCTGTCAGAGCCTCCCGCCTGTCCGGAGCTGCCAGAGCCTCCCGCCTGTCCGGAGCTGCCAGAGCCTCCCGCCTGTCCGGAGCTGCCAGAGCCTCCCTCCTGTCCGGAGCTGCCAGAGCCTCCCTCCTGTCCGGAGCTGTCAGAGCCTTCCTCCTGTCCGGAGCTGCCAGAGCCTCCCGCCTGTCCGGAGCTGCCAGAGTCGTATTTAGTATTTAGTGTTCAGTGTCAATAAACAAACATGAACAAGTACAACGCTGTGCTTTGGTCCTCACCTTCTTCCACCAACAGCCGTTACATTTTGTGTGAAATTGTCCCCAGCACAAGGTGCACCTGTGGAATGATCATGCTGTTTAATCAGCTTCTTGATATGCCACATCTGTCAGGTGGATGGATTATCTTGGCAAAGGAGACTTGCTCAATAACAGGGATGTAAACAAATAGAAATCAAATTTGCGTGTAATATTTTAGAGAAATAAGGTTTTTGTGCATATGGAACATTTTCTGTGATCTTAATAAATGTAACCTTATGAAATATTTGACCAACACCTTAAAATGTTGTGTTAATATTTTCTTTGACCTCCAAACTATGATCATATATTTAGATTAATTCTGTTTTAATAACTGTTTTTGGTTCTTCATCAAATATTTGGCAGCCATCAAATAAATATTTTTTTGTTTTCAAATATATCCTCCCTCCTCCTCCATCCCCCTCTTCAGTCCTCCCCCTCCTCCTCCATCCCCCTCTTCAGTCCTCCCCCTCCTCCATCCCCCTCTTCAGTCCCCTCCTCCATCCCCCTCTTCAGTCCTCCTCCTCCATCCCCCTCTTCAGTCCTCCTTCTCCTCCCTCCTCCTCTTCAGTTCTCCTCCTCCTCCCTCCTCTACAGTCCTCCTTCTCCTCCCTCCTCCTCTTCAGTTCTCCTCCTCCTCCCTCCTCCTCTTCAGTCCTCCTCTTCCTCCCTCCTCCTCTACAGTCCTCCTTCTCTCTCTCTCTCTCTCTCTCTCAGAGAATACTGTTTGAAAGGCAGAAGGATTCACCAACACATAACTTAGCTCTTCTGGGTTGCTCTTTAATTCTACATGAATAAACAGTTAAAGTCCAAAGCTTCCTGAGGGTCTCCTCCAGGAGAAAGGCCCAGTT
>NC_088415.1:4897885-4935385 GCF_034236695.1 Oncorhynchus nerka | reverse complement strand
TATAGTTTTTTGTGTGCTCTAGGGCAACAGTGTCTAGATGGAATTTGTAATTGTGGTCCTGGTGATTGGACCTTTTTTGGAACACCATTATTTTGGTCTTACTGAGATTTACTGTCAGGGCCCAGGTCTGACAGAATCTGTGCATAAGATCTAGGTGCTGCTATAGGCCCTCCTTGGTTGGTGACAGAAGCACCAGATCATCAGCAAACAGCAGACATTTGACTTCGGATTCTAGCAGGGGGAGGCCGGGTGCTGCAGACTTTTCTAGTGCCCGTGCCAATTCGTTGATATATATGTTGAAGAGGGTGGGGCTTAAGCTGCATCCCTGTCTAACCCCACGACCCTGTGTGAAGAAATGTGTGTGTTTTTTGCCAATTTTAACCGCACACTTGTTGTTTGTGTACATGGATTTTATAATGTCGTATGTTTTACCCCCAACACCACTTTCCATCAGTTTGTATAGCAGACCCTCATGCCAGATTGAGTCGAAGGCTTTTTTAAATCAACAAAGCATGAGAAGACTTTGCCTTTGTTTTGGTTTGTTTGGTTGTCAATTAGGGTGTGCAGGGTGAATACATGGTCTGTTGTACGGTAATTTGGTAAAAAGCCAATTTGACATTTGCTCAGTACATTGTTTTCATTGAGGAAATGTACGAGTCTGCTGTTAATAATAATGCAGAGGATTTTCCCAAGGTTACGGTTGACACATATTCCACGGTAGTTATTGGGGTCAAATTTGTCTCCACTTTTGTGGATTGGGGTGATCAGTCCTTGGTTCCAAATATTGGGGAAGATGCCAGAGCTAAGTATGATGTTAAAGAGTTTTAGTATAGCCAATTGGAATTTGTTGTCTGTATATTTGATCATTTCATTGAGGATACCATCGACACCACAGGCCTTTTTGGGTTGAAGGGTTTTTATTTTGTCCTGTAACTCATTCAATGTAATTGGAGAATCCAGTGGGTTCTGGTAGTCTTTAATAGTTGATTCTAAGATCTGTATTTTATCATGTATATGTTTTTGCTCTTTGTTCTTTGTTATAGAACCAAAAGATTGGAGAAGTGGTTTACCCATACATCTCCATTTTGGATAGATAATTCTTCGTGTTGTTGTTTGTTTAGTGTTTTCCAATTTTCCCAGAAGTGGTTAGAGTCTATGGATTCTTCAATTACATTGAGCTGATTTCTGACATGCTGTTCCTTCTTTTCCGTAGTGTATTTCTGTATTGTTTTAGTGATTCACCATAGTGAAGGCGTAGACTCAGGTTTTCCGGGTCTCTATGTTTTTGGTTGGACAGGTTTCTCAATTTCTTTCTTAGATTTTTGCATTCTTCATCAAACCATTTGTCATTATTGTTAATTTTCTTCGGTTTTCTATTTGAGATTTTTAGATTTGATAGGGAAGCTGAGAGGTCAAATATACTGTTAAGATTTTCTACTGCCAGGTTTGCACCTTCACTATTACAGTGGAACGTTTTACCCAGGAAATTGTCTAAAAGGGATTGAATTTGTTGTTGCCTAATTGTTTTTTGGTAGGTTTCCAAACTGCATTCCTTCCATCTATAGCATGTCTTAATGTTACTCAGTTCCTTTGGCTTTGATGCCTCATGATTGAGTATTGCTCTGTTTAAGTAGACTGTGATTTTGCTGTGGTCTGATAGGGGTGTCAGTGGGCTGACTGTGAACGCTCTGAGAGATTCTGGGTTGAGGTCAGTGATAAAGTAGTCTACAGTACTACTGCCAAGAGATGAGCTATAGGTGTACCTACCATAGGAGTCCCCTCGAAGCCTACCGTTGACTATGTACATACCCAGCGTGCGACAGAGCTGCAGGAGTTGTGACCCGTTTTTGTTGTTTATGTTGTCATAGTTGTGCCTAGGGGGGCATATGTGGGAGGGGATGCTGTCACCTCCAGGCAGATGTTTGTCCCCCTGTGTGCTGAGGGTGTCAGGTTCTTGTCCGGTTCTGGCATTTAGGTCGCCACAGACTAGTACATGTCCCTGGGCCTGGAAATGATTGATTTCGCCCTCCAGGATGGAGTGGGGGGATATAGGTAGCATATAGGTAGTCTCTCTCTCTCTCTCTGTGTGTCTCTCTCTCTCTCTCTCTCTCTCTGTGTCTCTCTCTCTCTCTGTCTCTCTCTGTCTCTCTCTCTCTCTCTCTCTGTGTGTCTCTCTCTCTCTCTGTGTCTCTCTCTCTCTCTCTCTCTCTGTCTCTCTCTCTCTCTCTCTCTCTTGCCTTATTGGACGTAACAATGTACATATTGCTAAAGTCGTACTTTGGAGATTAAGTGATACATTTACAATATTAACATAATTAAAATGTAAATAATCAGTATTGTCAATGGGGACAATCAGTAACAACAATAATCTGACATGTAACAATAAGCATAGAGGAAGTTGATTGATCTGTCAGACACTGTCCCTCATCTTATGGCAGGCAGCAATGTAGTGCGCTGCCAACCCACAGCTCTCTGCGTCCTCCCCCAACAGGACGGGTAGCCTATCCTCATCAGAGAGGTCTTTGAAACCTTGAAAAAGGGTTTCAAACTTGGGGAAATGACACTCTCTAATTGTTTTATATTTTTGACATTTTGTCAGGAAATGCAGCTCCGCTTCAGGTTCTGCTGTTGTGCAGTGGTTGAACAGCCTTTCCTCTACAGGGAGCCAGGTTTTCCTGTGTCTACCCTTCTCAATGCCAAGGCTGTGCTCAGTAACCATGGTCAAATAGTTAGCCACGGTGTACTGTTGATTTAGGGCCAGATAGCACTGCATTCTGCTTTGTGCTTGTGTTTCCCAATAGGTTTTGTTTTGACTGTGTTGTAATTTGGCTTTTCGTGATTGATTGGATGTTCTGGTCCTGAGGCTTCAGTGTGTTAGTAGAACAGGTTTGTGAACTCAGCCCCAGGACCAGCTGGATGAGGGGACTGAGGCTTCAGTGTGTTAGTAGAACAGGTTTGTGAACTCAGCCCCAGGACCAGCTGGATGAGGGGACTGAGGCTTCAGTGTGTTAGTAGAACAGGTTTGTGAACTCAGCCCCAGGACCAGCTGGATGAGGGGACTGAGGCTTCAGTGTGTTAGTAGAACAGGTTAGTGAACTCAGGACCAGGACCAGCTGGATGAGGGGGCTGAGGCTTCAGTGTGTCAGTAGAACAGGTTAGTGAACTCAGCCCCAGGACCAGCTGGATGAGGGGGCTGAGGCTTCAGTGTGTTAGTAGAACAGGTCTTGGCATTGCAGGGCTTGGTAATGATATGAGAGGGTCACTGTATTTTAGATGTTTCCAAAACTGAATTGCTCATTTTTTAGTTTTTATTATTAGTGGATATTGGCCTAATTCTGCCCTGCATGCATTGTCTGTAGTTTTCCTCTGGACATGTAGGAGAATCTTCACAAACTCTGCATGCAGGGTTTCTGGGAGTCTCTACAGTCTGTTCTCTGTGCTGTAGCTTCTCTCTGGGAGTCTCTACAGTCTGTTCTCTGTGCTTGCAGCTTCTCTCTAGGAGTCTCTACAGTCTGTTCTCTGTGCTGTAGCTTCTCTCTAGGAGTCTCTACAGTCTGTTCTCTGTGCTTGCAGCTTCTCTCTAGGAGTCTCTACAGTCTGTTCTCTGTGCTGTAGCTTCTCTCTAGGAGTCTCTACAGTCTGTTCTCTGTGCTGTAGCTTCTCTCTAGGAGTCTCTACAGTCTGTTCTCTGTGCTGTAGCTTCTCTCTGGGAGTCTCTACAGTCTGTTCTCTGTGCTGCAGCTTCTCTCTAGGAGTCTCTACAGTCTGTTCTCTGTGCTGCAGCTTCTCTCTAGGAGTCTCTACAGTCTGTTCTCTGTGCTGTAGCTTCTCTCTGGGAGTCTCTACAGTCTGTTCTCTGTGCTTGCAGCTTCTCTCTAGGAGTCTCTACAGTCTGTTCTCTGTGCTGTAGCTTCTCTCTAGGAGTCTCTACAGTCTGTTCTCTGTGCTGTAGCTTCTCTCTGGGAGTCTCTACAGTCTGTTCTCTGTGCTGCAGCTTCTCTCTAGGAGTCTCTACAGTCTGTTCTCTGTGCTGTAGCTTCTCTCTAGGAGTCTCTACAGTATGTTCTCTGTGCTGTAGCTTCTCTCTGGGAGTCTCTACAGTCTGTTCTCTGTGCTGTAGCTTCTCGCTGGGAGTCTCTACAGTCTGTTCTCTGTGCTGTAGCTTCTCTCTAGGAGTCTCTACAGTCTGTTATCTGTGCTGTAGCTTCTCTCTAGGAGTCTCTACAGTCTGTTATCTGTGCTGTAGCTTCTCTCTGGGAGTCTCTACAGTCTGTTCTCTGTGCTGTAGCTTCTCTCTAGGAGTCTCTACAGTCTGTTCTCTGTGCTGTAGCTTCTCTCTAGGAGTCTCTACAGTCTGTTATCTGTGCTGTAGATTCTCTCTGGGAGTCTCTACAGTCTGTTCTCTGTGCTGTAGCTTCTCTCTAGGAGTCTCTACAGTCTGTTCTCTGTGCTGTAGCACTCTCTTGATGACAGACAACTCCTTTACCATCTCCTGTGGTAAGGATCTCTCCCCATGGTGGCCTTTACCTCCTCAGGAGCTGTGGTAAGGCTCTCTCCTCATGGTGGCCTTTACCTCCTCAGGAGCTGTGGTAAGGCTCTCTCCTCTCCTCATGGTGGCCTTTACCTCCTCCAGAGCTGTGGTAAGACTCTCTCCTCTCCTCATGGTGGCCTTTACCTCCATAGGAGCTGTGGTAAGACTCTCTCCTCTCCTCATGGTGGCCTTTACCTCCTCAGGAGCTGTGGTAAGGCTCCCTCCTCTCCTCATGGTGGCCTTTACCTCCTCTAGAGCTGTGGTAAGACTCTCTCCTCTCCTCATGGTGGCCTTTACCTCCTCAAGAGCTGCGGTAGTAAGGCTCTCTCCTCATGGTGGCCTTTACCTCCTCTAGAGCTGTGGTAAGGCTCTCTCCTCATGGTGGCCTTTACCTCCTCCAGAGCTGTGGTAAGGCTCTCTCCTCATGGTGGCCTTTACCTCCTCCAGAGCTGTGGTAAGACTCTCTCCTCTCCTCATGGTGGCCTTTACCTCCTCAGGAGCTGTGGTAAGGCTCTCTCCTCATGGTGGCCTTTACCTCCTCCAGAGCTGTGGTAAGACTCTCTCCTCTCCTCATGGTGGCCTTTACCTCCTCAAGAGCTGCGGTAAGGCTCTCTCCTCATGGTGGCCTTTACCTCCTCATGAGCTGTGGTAAGGCTCTCTCCTCATGGTGGCCTTTACCTCCTCAGGAGCTGTGGTAAGGCTCTCTCCTCATGGTGGCCTTTACCTCCTCAGGAGCTGTGGTAAGGCTCTCTCCTCTCCTCATGGTGGCCTTTACCTCCTCCAGAGCTGTGGTAAGACTCTCTCCTCTCCTCATGGTGGCCTTTACCTCCTCAGGAGCTGTGGTAAGGCTCTCTCCTCATGGTGGCCTTTACCTCCTCAGGAGCTGTGGTAAGGCTCTCTCCTCTCCTCATGGTGGCCTTTACCTCCTCTAGAGCTGTGGTAAGACTCTCTCCTCTCCTCATGGTGGCCTTTACCTCCTCAAGAGCTGCGGTAAGGCTCTCTCCTCATGGTGGCCTTTACCTCCTCTAGAGCTGTGGTAAGGCTCTCTCCTCATGGTGGCCTTTACCTCCTCCAGAGCTGTGGTAAGGCTCTCTCCTCATGGTGGCCTTTACCTCCTCCAGAGCTGTGGTAAGACTCTCTCCTCTCCTCATGGTGGCCTTTACCTCCTCAGGAGCTGTGGTAAGGCTCTCTCCTCATGGTGGCCTTTACCTCCTCCAGAGCTGTGGTAAGACTCTCTCCTCTCCTCATGGTGGCCTTTACCTCCTCAAGAGCTGTGGCTCTCTCCTCATGGTGGCCTTTACCTCCTCTCTCTCCTCATGGTGGCCTTTACCTCCTCCAGAGCTGTGGTAAGACTCTCTCCTCTCCTCATGGTGGCCTTTACCTCCTCAAGAGCTGTGGTAAGGCTCTCTCCTCACGGTGGCCTTTACCTCCTCAAAAGCTGTGGTAAGGCTCTCTCCTCTCCTCATGGTGACCTTTACCTCCTCAGGAGCTGTGGTAAGGCTCTCTCCTCATTGTGGCCTTTACCTCCTCAGGAGCTGTGGTAAGACTCTCTCCTCATGGTGGCCTTTACCTCCTCAGGAGCTGTGATAAGACTCTCTCCTCATGGTGGCCTTTACCTCCTCTAGAGCTGTGGTAAGACTCTCTCCTCATGGTGGCCTTTACCTCCTCAGGAGCTGTGATAAGACTCTCTCCTCTCCTCATGGAGGCCTTTACCTCCTCAGGAGCTGTGGTAAGGCTCTCTCCTCTCCTCATGGAGGCCTTTACCTCCTCAGGAGCTGTGATAAGACTCTCTCCTCATGGTGGCCTCATGGTGGCCTTTACCTCCTCAGGAGCTGTGATAAGACTCTCTCCTCATGGTGACCTTTACCTCCTCAGGAGCTGTGATAAGACTCTCTCCTCATGGTGGCCTTTACCTCCTCTAGAGCTGTGATAAGACTCTCTCCTCATGGAGGCCTTTACCTCCTCAGGAGCTGTGATAAGACTCTCTCTCAGCTCCTGGATAGAGTTCTGGGTCCTGCGCTGGTTGATCCTTCAGCTCAGTCTGTCTCTCAGCAGGCTGGTGGTGGTGTAGCTGGGGGGGGTCTGTTGTTTAGGTTTCCGCTACCTTCCCCAGGGTGGGGAAGTCCTGAACAAAAGAGCTGAGCGCATTCTCACTGCTAGCGCTGCCTCAGTGGCCGTGTTGCTACGGTTACCACCAGTCAACATTTGGAGCTAGCCAGTAAACTAGCTGACAAATTTGAATTTTGCTAGTTAGCACGATTGTTCTTTTAACTCTCTCTGTCAAATCTTTTCCTCCTATGTTGATCTTCAGCTGTACAATTTGACAAAAGCTTTACTTTCTGCCTTTTGAAACCTTTTAATCTCACTGCCTTTAGGGATCCGCCCCCTTTTAATCTCACTGCTCTTAGGGATCCGCCCCCTTTTAATCTCACTGCTCTTAAGGATCCGCCCCCTTTTAATCTCACTGCTCTTAAGGATCCGCCCCCTTTTAATCTCATTGCTCTTAAGGATCCGCCCCCTTTTAATCTCACTGCTCTTAAGGATCCGCCCCCTTTTAATCTCACTGCTTTTAAGGATCCGCCCCCTTTTAATCTCACTGCTCTTAAGGATCCGCCCCCTTTTAATCTCACTGCTTTTGAGGATCCGCCCCCTTTTTAATCTCACTGCTTTTGAGGATCCGCCCCCTTTTTAATCTCACTGCTCTTAAGGATCCGCCCCCTTTTAATCTCACTGCTCTTAAGGATCCGCCCCCTTTTAATCTCACTGCTCTTAAGGATCCGCCCCCTTTTAATCTCACTGCCTTTAAGGATCCGCCCCCTTTTAATCTCACTGCTCTAAAGGATCCGCCCCCTTTTTTCAATTTTCACCTAAAATGGACCCAAATCTAACTGCCTGTAGCTCAGGACCCAAATCTAACTGCCTGTAGCTCAGGACCCAAATCTAACTGCCTGTAGCTCAGGACCCAAATCTAACTGCCTGTAGCTCAGGACCCAAATCTAACTGCCTGTAGCTCAGGACCCAAATCTAACTGCCTGTAGCTCAGGACCCAAATCTAACTGCCTGTAGCTCAGGACCCAAATCTAACTGCCTGTAGCTCAGGACTCAAATCTAACTTCCTGTCGTTCAGGACCTGAAGCAAGGATATGCATATTATTGGTGCCATTTGAAAGGAAACACTAGCATGTGACATGTCTTCAGCCGCCTTAGGAAGTAGAAACACTGTTGATCCCTCTTGACAAGAGTGGTGGTTTTGACGGTCCATTTCCTGTCCTTGGTGATGTGGACCCCGAGAAACTTAAAACTGCTGACTCTCTCTTCTGCAGTCCCGTTGATGTGAATCGGAGCATGGTCCCTCCTCTGCTTCTTGAGGTTAGCAATCAACCAGTGGAAGCTCCTCAGAGTAGGAAGGAGAGTACAATCCTACTCAGTGAATTTCATTAAAAAAATATATATATATATTAAACATCTCCAATCCAAAATCAAATTTAGAATCGGTTTTCTATTTCGCAACAAAGCCTCCTTCACTCACGCCACCAAACTTACCCTAGTAAAATTGACTATCCTACCGATCCTCGACTTCGGTGATGTCATCTACAAAATAGCTTCTAACACTCTACTCAGCAAACTTGATGCAGTCTATCACAGTTCCATCCGTTTTGTTACCAAATCACCTTATACCACCCACCACTGTGACCTGTATGCTCTCATCGGCTGGCCCTCACTACATATTCATCGCCAGACCCACTGGCTCCAGGTCATCTATAAGTCTATGCTAGGTAAAGCTCCGCCTTATCTCAGTTCACTGGTCACGATAACAACACCCACCTGTAGCACACGTTCCAGCAGGTATATCTCACTGATCATCCCCAAAGCCAACACCTCATTTGGCCGCCTTTCCTTCCAGTTCTCTGCTGCCAGTGACTGGAACGAATTGCAAAAATCGCTGAAGGTGGAGACTTTTATTTCCCTCACAAACTTTAAACATCAACTATCTGAGCAACTAACCGATCGATGCAGCTGTACATAGTCCATCTGTAAATAGCCCACCCAATCTACCTACCTCATCTCCATACTGCTTTTATTTTATTTACTTTTCTGCTCTTTTGCACCCCAGTATCTCTACTTTTACATCTTCATCTGCTCATTTATCACTCCAGTGTTAATCTGCTAAATTCTAACTATTCGCTCCTATGGCCCATTTATTACCTCCTCATGCCTTTTGCACACACTGTATATAGACTTTCCTTTCTCTTTCCTTTCTCTACTGTGTCATTGACTTGTTTATTGTGTTATTGACTTGTTAATTGTTTACTCCATGTGTAACTCTGTGTTGTCTGTTTCACACTGCTATGCTTTATCTTGGCCAGGTCACAGTTGTAAATGAGAACATGTTCTCAACTAGCCTACCTGGTTAAATAAAGGTGAAATAAATCAAATAAATAAATACAAATATATACATACAATGAATTTGGAAAGTATTCAGATCCACATTTTAGTTGTTATTCTACTTATTATACTTTTTTCTCCCCTCATCAATCTACACACAATATGCCATAATGAAAAGTGAAAACAGTTTTTTTTAGAAATGTTTGCAAATTTATTCAAAATTCAAAAACAGACATACAGTACCAGTCAACAGTTTGATGGGATGGCATATCGCTGTGGCAGCCATGCTGGTTAAGTGTGCCTTGAATTCTAAATACATCACAGACAGTGTCAAGGGCAAAGCAACCCACACCATCACACCTCCTCCTCCATGCTTCACGGTGGGAACCACACACCATCACACCTCCTCCATGCTTCACGGTGGGAACCACACACCATCACACCTCCTCCTCCATGCTTCACGGTGGGAACCACACACCATCACACCTCCTCCTCCATGCTTCACAGTGGGAACCGTGAATGGAGATCATCCGTTCACCTATTTTGCGTCTCACAAAGATACAGCAGTTGGAACTGAAAATCTAAAGTTTGGACTCATGAGACCAAAGGACAGATTTCCACTGGTTTAAGGCTCTCTCCTCTCCTCATGGTGGCCTTTACCTCCTCAGGAGCTGTGGTAAGACTCTCTCCTCTCCTCATCAAGTAAGTCTCCTTATTATTGGATGAAGGCCTGATTCCCACAGTCTCCTCTGAACAGTTGAGATATATCTGTTACTTGGACTCTGTAAAGCATTTAATTGTGGTTACAATTTCTGACGCTTGGAACTCGAATGAACTTATCCTCTGCAGCAGAGGTATTTCTGGGTCTTCTTTTCCTGTGGAGGTCCTCATGAAAAGCCAGTTTCATCATAACGCTTGAGGGTTTATGTGACTGCGCTTGAAGAAATGTTCAAAGTCCTTGAAAATCTCCGTATTAACTGAGCTTCATGTCTTAATATAGACTGTCGTTTTCTCTTTGCTTATTTGAACTGTTCTTGCCATAATATGGACTTGTTTTTTTTTGACCAATTAGGGCTATCTTCTGTATATCCCCCCTACCCTGTCACAATGCAACTGACTGGCACAAACACATTAAGAATGAACTTTTAAGAAGGCACACCTGTTAATTGAAATGCATTCCATGTGGCTACCTCGCAAAGCTGGTTGAGAGAATGCCAAGAGTGTGCAAAGTTGTCATCAAGGCAAAGGGTGGTTACTTTGAAGAATCTCAAAAAATAAAAATATATTTATATTTCAACATTTGTTTAAATGTTCATTTAATGAATATCCGAAACTTACATTATACTTGCATTGAAGCCGCTCAACAACTACATCATACCAGTCATCCAACAGACTCCCATTCAGAGTGATACACAGAAGCATCCAGGGTCAATGCCCTGCTCAAGGGCACGTTGACAGATCTCTCAGCAGGCCAAAAAGATCCCCCCCCCCCCCACACAGCTCCCAATAGCTGTTCCTCAACCATTTGAGACCCCTCCCAAGAAGAAAAAAATGTATAAAAAATTACAAATACAATTAATTCCATTCCCCACCTCCAAGAATCCCCCAATGCACCAAGAGAACTAAAGAGAAAAAAATGTAAAAGACTGAAGAAAACAGTAAACAACAATTCAACAAAAAAAAACATAAACAAAAAACTAAAAAAGTAAAAGACATCTGAAATCATAACAGCAATGCCAACTGTACATTGGGGCAAAAAAGTATTTAGTCAGCCACCATTTGTGCAAGTTCTCCCACTTAAAAAGATGAGAGAGGCCTGTAATTTTCATCATAGGTACACTTCAACTATGACAAACAAAATGAGAAAAAAAAAATTCCAGAAAATCACATTGTAGGATTTTTTATTAATTTATTTGCAAATTATGGTGGAAAATAAGTACTTCCATTCTGTCATTTAAATAAACAAAAATGCTTTTCTCTCATTTAAATTTTGCTTTTCTCTCTTTTTTTTACATCCCAGTTAGTGAGCATTTCCCCTTTGCCAAGATATATATCCACCTGATAGGTGTGGAATATCAATAAGCTGTTTAAACAGCATGATCATTACAAAGGTGCACCTTGTGCTGGGGACAAAAGGCCAGTAAAATGTACAGTTTTTGTCTCACAACACAATGCTACAGATGTCTCAAGTTTTGAAGGAGCACGCAAATGGCATGCTGACTGCAGGCATGTCCACCAGAGCTGTTGCCAATAAGTATTTGTGGCTCATTTATATCTTTTGAATACAGAAAGTTATCTAGATCTTTAATGAGACATTGCGGGGATCTAGCTTGAGGACTTAATATAAAACTTCAGTCATCGGCATACATGGACACCTTTGTTTTTAACCTCTCTGGTACAAGTGGGACACTAGCGTTTCACCTCGCCAACAGCCAGTGAAATTGCAGGGCGCCAAATTCAAAAACAACAGAATAATAATTAAAATTCCTCAAACATACCAGTATTATCCACCATTTTAAATATAAGCCTTTTCAAAATCAGCTATAAATACCATTCCTGGCTTCTTAGATGTTTCATGATGTTCTATTATTTCTAGTAGTTGTCGTATATTATCTCCAATGTATCGTCCATGTAAAAAAAAATGTCTGATCAGCATGAACAATACCTGGTAAAACACTTTTAATTCTGAGTGCTATGCATTTTGCTAGTACACAACATTGAAGTGTAAGGGGCCTCCAGTTTTTTAGATAGACTGGGTCTTTATATTTGCCATCTGGGTCTTGTTTTAATAATAGAGAAATCAGACCTTCCTGCTGAGTACCTGACAGACTACCATTTCTATAGGAGTAGTTAAAACAATCTAACAATGGAGCTTTTAGTATATCAAAAAATACTTGATATACCTCTACCGGTATCCCATCAGGCCCTGGGGTTTTTCCAGACTGAAATTATTTAATAGGCCTCAAAAGGTTCTTCCTCTGTAATTTGGCCTTCGCACTGATCTTTCTGTACATTTTACATTATTTTATTACATTTTTAAATGTTACATTTTTTATATTACCGTGATCTTCATTCAGTGGGAGAGGATGAACGTCTGACTAAAATAATTAGCTTCCTCCTTTAAAATATAATTCGGAGAATCATAGATGACTCCGTCTTCAGTAACGAGTTTCTGCAAATTTATTTTAGTTAGCGTTCCTGTATTGGAGATTCAGGAAGAGTTTTGTGCATTTTTCTCCATTTTCCATCCAGTTTTCTTTATTTTTGTAATAGATCGTTCTGGAATAAGCTCTTCCAGTTCTTTTTTGTTTTTCCTCTAACTTATTTCGTTTCTCTGTAGTATTGTTTTTATTGCCATCTACCTGTACTGTTAGTTCATAGATTTCCCTTAGTCTTGTCTCTTTAGACAGAAACTGCTTTTTTTATTATTGATGAATATTCAATTGAATCACCCCTGAAGGTTCCTTTAAAGGTTCCTCCCAAACAACAAGAAGGGGATTTGCTGAACCTGTATTATACTGGAAAAATTATGTTATAAATTATTTTGTTTTAGTTTAAAATAAGTAAACTTTAAGTAAACCAGTAAACTTTGATTAAATTTCCAATATCCCATGGAAAATTTATAAGAGTTATGTGAAGGCCAATTAGATGATAATCCGATCGCATTCTGTCTCCTTTTTAAAACTTTTATAACCTTTGATGCAAGAGAGAAAGAGACAAGAAAGTAGTCAAGACAACTAGCTTGATTAAGTCTCCTCCATGTACAGTATATCTCACTAGGTCGGGAATTTTTTTAGTCTCCAAATATCCACTATTTCTTATATGTCCATAATATTTGTGATTTCCTGAAGGGCACGGTGATGGTAGTTTGTAGAGTGATTTCCTTAAGGGCACGGTGATGGTAATTTGTAGAGTGATTTCCTTAAGGGCACGGTGATGGTAGTTTGTAGAGTGATTTCCTTAAGGGCACGGTGATGGTAATTTGTAGAGTGATTTCCTTAAGGGCACGGTGATGGTAGTTTGTAGAGTGATTTATTTTACGGTCCATTGAGGTACTTAACACTGTGTTAGAGTGTTACCATGATGATTTGATAATTAGTTGCCTGTAAGTTCAATAAATTGGTATAAACGTTTTCGAAGAAGTGTGGATCATCCTGATTTGGACCATATAGATCAATGAGCCAAATATCTTCTTCGTCCACTTTCAAAAGAAAAAATAAAAACCTTCCTTGTGAATCCATCCTGATTATTTACACATTCAGATCAACATTGTTGTTAAATATCATCGCACTGATATTCATTTTTATCATCTGATAAACAATTATAACCACTACTACTTATTTCACCCCTTACCGTAACTAGATACTATTCTCAGGCTAAAGTGACCGTAATTAGTGCTCGTTAAGTTACTGCCATCAGAGGTATTATGAAGGTCAAAACTAGAGCTTTCAAATGTCTGATTTTTTAGAATTCAAGAAACAGGTTCTAGCAATATTTGTTTTATTCCCTTGCCTGTGAGCCAGTGTCACAGATGTTAGAAAATTTAGACAAATTATGTGTGTAACAAATCTGAGTAGGTTGATGTGTATGATATTGGATGTGATATAGCGAGAGAGTGTATGGTGTCTACATAAGAACAAATCTGAGTAGGTTGATGTGTATGATATTGGATGTGATATAGCGAGAGAGTGTATGATGTCTACATAAGAACAAATCTGAGTAGGTTGATGTGTATGATATTGGATGTGATATAGCGAGAGAGTGTATGGTGTCTACATAAGAACAAATCTGAGTAGGTTGATGTGTATGATATTGGATGTGATATAGCGAGAGAGTGTATGGTGTCTACATAAGAACAAATCTGAGTAGGTTGATGTGTATGATATTGGATGTGATTTTAGTGAGAGTCTGTACGAAGTATAAGAGTAAGACTATAATGTGTTATGTCTAAATAAATAATAACTGCCCATTTGCGTGGTTGATCTGTGTAACATGTAGTGCCCATAGCCTTAATATTCATGATGATAATTGTAATCCGTATCGTCATCGTAGCTGCGTCATAATTACCTTTAACATCATTGAAAAACACATCCCAGCATTTCCATAGCAATTGACGTTTCACATGATCATGAAAGAGACCTTGCATTATTAACTCTGGAGACGACTCCACTACAGTACAAATGTATTCCATAAAATATGTTATTATTCCCCAATGCCCCTATTCTGATAACTTCCCCTTGTTTGTTGTAAACATATATACACTTGTAGACAAATACATTAAAAAAGATAGACACTCAAAGAAACATATTCAATTAAAAAACAGTTCTCGACAAGAGAGAGTGAGAGAAGAGAGTGAGATTAGATATGTGTGTGTAGCAGTGGTGCGGGTCGTCAGGGCCAGCAAGGCCTTCTCTGCTGGCCTAAAACATCATCAGAATATATATATTTTTTAAATATATTTTACCACAAATATGTATTAAATTATTCCCCAGAGTAAGAGTTACACTCTTCATTTCATAGCGTTCCTCTTGGTTGCACTGCTTCCAGCCCCAGGTTGAGATTTGGAGGGCTGGTCTTTATGCTAGATCTTTTATCCAATCATATTCAGCCATCATGTGTTGCCAGGGGTCTAAAATCTGAAGAGAAGATATCGATTTGGGTCGAGGATATAATTATAACGCCATTCTCAAGACAAACTTTTCAAGAAAAGTTAGAGATTGTCAGGAGAGGTAGACGCCGACGCTACAAAGCCTGTCACAGGCGGGAAAGGGGTTCGTTTGCCACTTTCAACTATGGGCGCTATCAATGACTCACAGGCTCCGAGAAGCACTGCAAACTGTACTGCTGGGAATGCCTATTATTTGCAAGTGATTGATTTGGTGTTTGGAGCCACACTGGCTTTGCAAACCTGAGTTGTCTAACCAAGGCAGCAATGAGACACGGCTGGGCACTTACAAGCAATGGTGTTTTTGAAAACTTTTGGGGACACCCGAGTGGATCTACAGCTCAACGAACAAGCGCGCCGGGCAACGGAGCTGCACAATGAAAAGGTATTGTACTCTTCCCCTGCAATTCTCTGAATAAAAATGTCAATTTCAAGGTGACACAACGCCTGGTTATACTGCGTTTCTGTCTAAATGTATAGTGTCTAGAGCCATGGCATCATAATGATGGTAATAAGAGGTGGATTAATTCGGGTGGGACTGTGTAGGACCTCACTGAAGGCCCAGGCCCCAGAACAATGGCACGCTACTGGTGGGTAGGTATAAATCCGTATGTGTAAACTAGCACTCGCTAGCTGGCTGGCTACTACATGATTCCATGTGTGTTATTGCATAGTTTTGATGTCTTCACTATTATTCTACAATGTAGAAAATAAAGAAAAACCCTTGAATGAGTAGTTGTGTCCAATCTTTTGACTGGTACTGTATATTTAATGGAAAATTATAATTGGCCTCATTGCTATTACTAAGCCAGTCCCAGAGCAAAACATCCGATATGTACGTGAGAGTCTCACATTTCCACAGATGGGGTCGTACAAGTGTGTAGCCCAAACTGTTCCGACACAACAGACAGACGTTGGCAGATTCGCTGTACTGAATACAGACGCTTGTGGGGGTTGGACAACACCATCATGTTTAGATGGTATTTGTGATGCTGTTTCACTGTTAGACCATCATAGATGGTATTAGTGATGCTGTTTCACTGTTAGACCATTATAGATGGTATTAGTGATGCTGTTTCACTGTTAGACCATCATAGATGGTATTAGTGATGCTGTTTCACTGTATCAGACCATCATAGATGGTATTAGTGATGCTGTTTCACTGTATCAGACCATCATAGATGGTATTAGTGATGCTGTTTCACTGTATCAGACCATCATAGATGGTATTAGTGATGCTGTTTCACTGTATCAGACCATCATAGATGTATTAGTGATGCTGTTTCACTGTTAGACCATCATAGATGGTATTAGTGATGCTGTTTCACTGTTAGACCATCATAGATGGTATTAGTGATGCTGTTTCACTGTTAGACCATCATAGATGGTATTAGTGATGCTGTTTCACTGTTAGGCCATCATAGATGGTGTTAGTGATGCTGTTTCACTGTTAGACCATCATAGATGGTATTAGTGATGCTGTTTCACTGTATCAGACCATCATAGATGGTATTAGTGATGCTGTTTCACTGTTAGACCATCATAGATGGTATTAGTGATGCTGTTTCACTGTATCAGACCATCATAGATGGTATTAGTGATGCTGTTTCACTGTTAGACCATCATAGATGGTATTAGTGATGCTGTTTCACTGTATCAGACCATCATAGATGGTATTAGTGATGCTGTTTCACTGTTAAACCATCATAGATGGTATTAGTGATGCTGTTTCACTGTTAAACCATCATAGATGGTATTAGTGATGCTGTTTCACTGTATCAGACCATCATAGATGGTATTAGTGAATATGTCCGGTGTCAGTAAGCGTCGGCAACAAAGCGTAATTAAATTGTTGCCAGCAGCACAGTTCGTCACCAACGCCCTGGATAACATGAAAACAGGCTATTTCTTTCCGGCATGTCTCTGTCACCTTCCACCGCAGATGTAGATGATACAGATGATACAGTACATCCTAACCCCACACTATACAGTGTACAGCAAGCAGTTTAGCAGTTACACCGGCAGTCCCTGGTGGCATTAAACTAATAAAACCAAAAGCTTCCCTTGACTAAGAAGAGTTTCAGTGTTGGATAGCCATTGCCAGCTAGCTAACATAGCATCCCTCTGTTTATAAAAAAGCTTACCTTGACTTGGAAGAGTTCCATTGTTGAATAGCCTTAGGCAGCTAGCTTACATAAATAGCATCCCATAAATAGTGTAAAGGAGGTATTGTTGCCAATCCTCACAACCTGCAGTCTGCCTGTCAGGAAGTCCAGGATCCAGTTGCAGAGGGTAGTGTCCAGCGGCAGGCAAATTGGGTCCAGTTTACCTGGAAGGACGGCCTTGAGGTGGGCCATGACCAGCATCTCGAAGCATCTCTTTTGAGAGTTTTCCTCACGTCAACCTCTGAGAGCGAAAACATCTGCTACTATAGTCTGTCTGTAGTCGAACATCAATTCAAGATTGAGTCTGTATTGTCTCTTTGCTAATGGATTTGCAGAGCTCATACCTGCTTGCCTTGTACGGGTTGCCAAAGAGTCATCTTGCATCAGTACAGGCTCTCAGCATTGTACGGATATCTCCTTTCATCCAGGGTTTTTGGTTGGGGTTTGTCTGGATTGTTATTGTGGGTACAACATCATCAACACATTTCCTGATGAAGCCTGATGAAGCCTGTGACTGACGATTTATAGTCCTCAATGTGGATAGAGGAGTCCTGGGTGGATGAATCTTTGAAAATATTCAAATCAGTATTCTTAAAACAGTCCTGCAGCATTGACTCCTCTGTCCAGTGCCTCACTATTCTTTGTGTTGGTGGCTCCCTCTTGAGTTGGTGATTTTAGGCGGGGAGTAGGAACAGAGAAAAGTGATCTGATTGGCCGAGGTGGGGGCGGGGGATGGCTTTGCACATGTCACAGATGTTCGTATATATATGGTCCAGCACGTTGTTTCCTTTCGTGGGGCAGGATTTATTTTGGTGATATTTTGGAAGAATTTGTTTTAGACGTGTTTGGTTGAATAAATGGTGCAATAAAGACTGCTTCCGGGTGAGGGATTTATTGCTGGCTAATATTTTTGTACAGTTCGCTGAATGCCGCCTTGATGTTTTCTTTGGCATGTATGTACACAGCGGTGATAATAACACATTCTCTCGGCATATAGTGGGCCTGGCATTTCAGCATCAGAAAGTCCAAGTCGGGGGAACAGGAACTCGAGATGTTTTCAACTTCGGTACACCAGGCTGATGAGGAAGCATATACCTCCCCCCACTCTTGCCAGAAGCCGCCGTTCGATCCAAACGGAAAATGGAAAAGCCGTCTGGTTGAATAGCAAAGCCGAGTATAGGCATTAGCCATTAGCCATTAGCCATTAGACATTAGCCATTAGCCATTAGCCAATAGACATTAGCCATTAGCCATTAGACATTAGCCATTATACATTAGCCATTATACATTAGCCATTAGCCATCAGAGGATACTAGGAAGAGGAGGCTGTGTAGCCCATCTTTTCAGCTTGGAGTCCCCCCTTCCCTTTCTCTACTTCGTCGCTGGAGGTCGGTATATTATCAGTCAGTTCCCTCGTGGTCATGGCCTTGTACTGTATTTTTATTTAAGAAATGTTGTAACATTGGGTTGCGTTCTCCTGCTCAGATGTTGCATGCCACTTAATCGACTGTGCTGTCAGGCACCAGATTGCAATAACATATAGTATAAAGTGATTAGCTGATACTTTAAAAAAACTTCCATATCCAGCAGTTGAAAGCATTGGCTGGACAGAGGAGCGTGTCCATTCTCATAAACAAACAGCTTGTGATGCAGCTTGATAGAGGAACGAAGAAGCTAGTTAACCTGATTAGCCTAACGAGATAGCTAATTGACCTGATTAGCCTGACCAGATAGCTCGTTAACCCTCTAAGTAAAAACAGGTGAGGACAGCTGTGTCTATAAACACATGTATGTTCTCAGTTAACATGACAGTTGCACCTAGTGCTATAGGCTAGAACACACTCTAGGACAGGTATGAATGGAGGGTTACACCTGAGTAATTCTCCTGACTTGCAAACGTCTCAGAATCTGACCTCTCAGTCCTGCCAATAAGGGTTCAAAGTTAGTTCATTTCAGTTCTTATCTTGGCTGGAAGGAGGTGAGTTTTTGGCATAAAGATTAGAAACACACCCTGCTTATAGGGCTCTTACAGAGAACTCCTTCAGCGAGGAGGACGAGGGAGATTATGGACAACAACAGGAAGTGCCTGGATGTCCATCCAGAACTATAACTCTTTCTGAAGTGTCCCGTGGTGTGTAGGTGGACACAACACAAAACCACAACGAGATAAACTAAGCTTTTTCTATTACAACTCAGCTTTCTGAAGAGTCTCATGTTGTGTAGGTGGACCAACATTTAACAAAATACACCACTACAGTGACGACTCAGCTCTTTCTTTCTCTCTCTCTATCTCTCTGTCTCTCTGTCTCTCTCTCTCTCTCTCTCTCTCTCTCTCTATTTCTGTCTCTCTCTCTGTCTCTCTGTCTCTCTGTCTCTCTGTCTCTCTGTCTCTGTCTCTGTCTCTGTCTCTCTCTCTCTCTCTCTCTCTCTCTCTCTCTCTCTCTCTCTCTCTCTCTCTCTCTCAGTGTGCACATGGCCTGTCTTCTCTTGAGAGCCAGGTCTGTCTACGGCGGCCTTTCTCAATAGCAAGGCTATGCTCACTAAGTCTGTACATAGTCAAACCTTTCCTTAAGATTGGGTCAGTCACAGTGGACAGGTATTCTGCCACTGTGTACTCCCTGTTTAGGGCCAAATAGCATTCTAGTTCGCTCTGTTTTTTTGTTAATTCTTTCCAATGTGTCAAGTAATTATCTTTTTGTTTTCTCATGATTTGGTTGGGTCTAATTGTGCTTCTGTCCTGGGGCTCTGTGGGGTGTGTTTGTGTTTGTGAACAGAGCCCCAGGACCAGCTTGCTTAGGGGACTCTCTCTCTATCCCTCTCTGTCGCTCTCTGTCTCGCTCTCTCTGTCTCTCTCTCTGTCTCTCTCTCTCTGTCTCCCTGTCTCTCTCTCAGTCTCTCTCTCTCTATCCCTCTCTGTCGCTCTCTGTCTCGCTGTCTCTCTCTCTCTTTGTCTCTCTGTCTCTCTGTCTCTCTCTCTTTGTCTCTCTCTCTCTTTGTCTCTCTGTCTCTCTGTCTCTCTCTCTTTGTCTCTCTCTCTCTCTTTGTCTCTCTCTCTCTCTCTCTCTCTCAATCTTTCTCTCTCTCTCTGTCTCTCTCTCTGTCTCTCTCTCTCTCTCTCTCTCTCTCTCTCTCTCAATCTTTCTCTCTCTCTCTGTCTCTCTCTCTCTGTCTCTCTCTCTGTCTCTCTCTCTGTCTCCCTGTCTCTCGCTCTCTCTCTGTCTCTCTCTCAGTCTCTCTCTCTCTATCCCTCTCTGTCGCTCTCTGTCTCACTGTCTCTCTCTCTCTCTCTCTTTGTCTCTCTGTCTCTCTGTCTCTCTCTCTTTGTCTCTCTCTCTCTTTGTCTCTGTCTCTCTGTCTCTCTCTGCCTTCTCTATCCCTCTCTTCTTGCTGTTTCTCTATCACCCCCTCCTGCCCCTCCTGTCTCCGTTTCTCTCTCTCCCTTCCCCACAGTCTTGCGGTCTCCCTATTCCTCCCTCTTCTTTCCCCCACTGGAAACTGTGTATGTGTGTGTGTGTGTGTGTGTGTGTGTGTAAACCACTTAATTCAAATTCGAAAGAGATGTGTCTTTAGTTCTCAGAGTTCCCTATAAAGTGCAGAGTCCTATGAACCCTTGTCAAAAGTAGTGCACTACATAAGGAATAGGGTACTAAAGCAGTGCACTACATAAGGAATAGGGTGCTAAAGTAGTGCACTACATAGGGAATAGGGTGCTAAAGTAGTGCACTACATAGGGAATAGGGTGCTAAAGTAGTGCACTACATAGGGAACAGGGTGCTAAAGTAGTGCACTACATAGGGAATAGGGTGCTAAAGTAGTGCACTAAATAAGGAATAGGGTGCTAAAGTAGTGCACCACATAGGGAGCCATTTGAGACCTACCCACTTGGGTCTTCAGTTCTCAGAGTTGAGCCATATGGTGAGAGACACACAGTCATGGTAAATCACACTGATGCTTCACATCAGACAACAGACATCAATCATCTGACGATGTGTTGTTTTATCTAATTAAATGGAGGGCAGAGCCAGAGATCTTACACAATGACTGTTTGGCTACGTCAGTTGTAGGAATGACGCTCCTGGGAACCACGGCCGGCTGTCTGGTGTCTGTCTGTAGTCCTGCCACTGTGAGTGCGAGTTGGAAAGGGGTGAGTTAAAGAGAGAAAGGGGGGAGATTTTTTTTTATAGAGATGATAGAGTCGGACGATTGAAAGAGAGAGAGAGAGAAAGATAGAGAGGGGGAAGGAAGAGAGAGAGAGAGAGAAAGGGAAGGGAATGGAGAAAGATAGAAGGGAAGGGAAGGGAGGGGAAGGGAAGGGAAGGGAAGGGAAGAGAAGGGAGGGAAGGGAAGGGAAGGGAGAAAGAGAGAAGGGAAGGGAAGGGAAGGGAAGGGAGGGGAAGGGAAGGGAAGAGAAGGGAAGGGAAGAGAGAAGGGAATGGAAGGGAAGAGAGAAAGAGAAGGAAGGAAGGGAAGGGAAGGGAAGAGAAGAGAAGGGAAGGGAGAAAGAGAGAAGGGAAGGGGGGGAAGGGAGGGAGAAAGTGAGAAGGGAAGGGAAGGGAAGGGAAGGGAGAAAGAGAGAAGGGAAGCAAAGGGAAGGGAAAGAGGAAAGAGGAAAGAGAGAAGGGAAGGGAAGGGAGAAAGAGAGAGAAGGGGAGGGAAGGGAAGGGAAGGGAGGAGAGAAAGAGAGGAAGGGGAAGGGAAGGAGGGAAGGGAAGGGAAGGGAAGGGAGGGAAGGGAAGGGAAGGAAGGAGAGAGGGAAGGGAGGAAGGGAAAGAGAGAAGGGAAGGAAGGGAAGGGAAGGGAGAAAGCGAGAAGGGAAGGGAAGGGAAGGGAAGGGGAGGGAAGGGAAGGGAAGGGAGAAAGTGAGAAGGGAAGGGAGGAAGGGGAGGAAGGGAAGGAAGGAGGGAAGGGGAAAGAAGAGAGGGAAGGAAGGAAGAGAAGGGAAGGGAGAAAGAGAGAAGGGAAGGGAAGGGAGAAAGAGAGAAGGGAAGGGAAGGGAGGGGAGAAAGATAGAAGGGAAGGGAAGGGGAGGGAAGGGAAGGGAAGGGAGAAAGAGAGAAGGGAAGGGAAGGGAAGGGAGAAAGCGAGAAGGGAAGGGAAGGGAGAAAGCGAGAATGGAAGGGAAGGGAGGGGAGAAAGAGAGAAGGGAAGGGAAGGGGAGGGAAGGGAAGGGAAGGGAAGGGAAGGAAGAGAAGGGAAGGGAAGGGAGAAAGTGAGAAGGGAAGGGAAGATAAGGGAAGGGGAGGTTAGGGAAGGGAAGGGGAGGGAAGGGAAGGGAGAAAGAGAGAAGGGAAGGGAAGGGAAGAGAAGAGAAGAGAAGGGAAGGGAGAAAGGGAGAAGGGAAGGGGAGGGAGGAAGGGAAGGGAAGGGAAGGGAAGAGAAGAGAAGGAAGGAAGGGAAGAGAGAAGGAAGAAGAGGGAAGGGAAGAGAGGGAAGGGAAGGAAGGAAGGGAAGGGAAGGGAAGGGAGGAGAAGGGGAAG
This sequence comes from Oncorhynchus nerka, assembly GCF_034236695.1. Classification (NCBI taxonomy): domain Eukaryota; kingdom Metazoa; phylum Chordata; class Actinopteri; order Salmoniformes; family Salmonidae; genus Oncorhynchus; species Oncorhynchus nerka. The sequence continues at coordinate 4,913,161 of NC_088415.1, read as the reverse complement.
GAGGAAGGAGAGAAGGGAAGGAGAGGGGAAGGGAGAAAGGAGAAGGAAGGGAGAAAGAGAGAAGGGAAGGGAAGGGAGAAGAGAGAAGGGAGGAAGAGAGAAGGGAAGGAAGGGAGAGAAGAGAAGGAAGGGAAGGGGAAGAAGGAAGGAAGGAAGGGAAGGGAAGGAAGGGAGAAAGAGAGAAGAGAAGGAAGGGAAGGAAGGGAAGAAAGGGAAGGGAAGGGAAGAGAAGGGAAGGGAAGGGAAGGGAGAGAAGAGGAGAAGGGAAGGAAGGAGGAAGGAGAAGGGAAGGAAGGAAGGAAGGGAAGGGAAGAAAGGGAAGGGAGAAAGGAAGGAAAGAGAAGGGAAAAGAAGAGAAGGAAGGGAAGGAAGGAAGGGAAAAGAGAAAGAAGGAAGGGAAGGAAGGAAGGGGAGAAAAAGGAAGGGAAGGGAAGGGAAGGGAGGGAAAGAGGGAGGAAGGAAGGAGAAGGGAAGGAAGGGAAGGAAGAAAGGAAGGGAAGGAAGGGAGAAAGAGAGAAGAAGGAGGGAAGGGAAGAGAAGGTTAGGGAACGGAAGGAAAGGGAAGGGAAGGGAAGAAGGGAAGGGAGAAGAGAAGAAGGAAGGAAGAGAAGGAAGGGAAGGAAGGAGAAAGAGAGAAGGAAGGGAAGAGAAGGGAAGGGAAGGGAAGAGAGAAGGGAAGAAGGGAAGGAGGGAAAAAGGAAGGGAAGGGAAAGAAGGAAGGGAGGAGAGAAGGGAAGGGGGGAAGAGAAAAGAGAAGGAAGGGAAGGGGAGGGAAGGGAAGGGAAGGGAGAAAAGAGAAGGGAAGGGAAGGGAAGGGGAAGGGAGAGGAAGAGAGGGGAGAAGGGAAGGGAAAGGGAAGGAAGGGAGAAGGGAAGGGAAGGAAGGGAAGAAAGAGAGAAGGGAAGGGGGAAGGAAGAAAAGGAGAAGGGAAGGGAAGAAAGAGGAGAAGGGAAGGGAGGGGAAGAGAAGGGAAGGGAAGGAAGGGAAGAGAAGGGAAGGGAAGGGAAGAGAAGAGAGAAGGGAAGAGAAAGAAGAAGGAGAAAGAGAGAAGGAAGAGAAGGGAAGGGAAGGGAAGAAGGGAAGGGAAGAAGGGAAGGGAGAAAGGGAGAAGGGAAGGAAGGGAAGGGAGAAGGAGAAGGGAAGGGAAGAAAGAAAGGGAAGGAAGAAGGGAAGGGAAAGGAAGGGAAGGGAGAAAGAAAGAGAAGGGAAGGAAAGGGAAGGAAGGGAAGGAAGGGAAGGGAAGGGAAGAGAAGAAGAAAGAGAAGGGAGAAAGGGAGGAAGAGGAAGGGAAGGAAGGGAAGGGGAAAGAGGGAAGGGAAGGAGGGAAGGGAAGGGAGGAAGGGAAAGGGAAGGGAAGGGGAAGAGAAGGGAAAGAAGAGAAGGGAAGGAAGGGAAGGGAGAAAGAGAGAAGGGAAGGGAAGGAAGAAAGAGAGAAGGAGGGAAGGAAGGGAAGGGAAGGGATGGGAAGGGAGGAAGAAGAGAGGAAGGGAGGAAGGAGAGAAGGGAAGGGAAGGGAAGGAGAAGGGAAGGAAGGGGGAGAAAGAGAGAAGAAGGAAGGGAGAGGAAGAGAAGGAAGGGGAAGGAAGGGAGGGAAGGAAGGAGAAGGAGAAGGAAGGAAGGGAGAGAAGAGAAGGGAAGGGAAGGAAGGGGAAGGGAAGGAGAAAGAGAGAAGGAAGGGAAGGAAGGGAAGGAGAAAGAGAGGGAAGGAAGGGAGAAAGAGAGAAGGAAGAGAAGGAAGGGAAGAAAGAGAAGGGAAGGGAAGGAGAAGGGAGAGAAGGAAGGAAGGAGAAGAGAAGGAAGGAAGGGGGAGAAAGAGAGAAGGGAAGGGGAAGGAGAAAGAAGGGAAGGGAAGAGGAGAGAGAAGGGGAAGAGAAGGGAAGGGAAGAAGGAAAAGGAAAAGAGAAGGGAAGAGAAGGAAAGAAGAGGAAGGGAAGGGAAGAAGGAAGGGAAGGGGAAGGAAGGAAGGAAGGAAGGAAGAGAAGGAAGGGAGAGAAGAGGAAGGGAATGGAAGGGAAGGAGAAGGAGAGAAGGGAAGGGAGAAAGAGAGAAGGGAAGGAAGGGAAGGGAAGGAAGAGGAAGGGAGAAAGAGAAGGAAGGGAGGAAGGGAAGGGAAAGAGAAGGGAAGGAAGGAAGAGAAGAAGGGAAGAGAAGGAAGGGAGAAAGAGAGAAGGGAAGAAGGGAAGGGGAGAAAGAGAGAAGGGAAGGGGAAGGGAGGGGAGAAAGAAGGGAAGGGAAGATAAGAGAAAGAGAGAAGGGAAGGGAAGGGAAGGGAAGGGAAGAGAAGGGAAGAGAAGGGAAGGGGAGGGGAAGGGGAAGGGGAAGGGAAGGGAAGGGAAGTGAAGAAGGGAAGGGAAGAGAAGGAAGAGAAGAAAGAGAGAAAGAGAGAAGGAAGGAAGAAAGAGAAAGAGAAGGGAAGAAAGAGAAGGGAAGGGGAAGGGAGGGAGGGAGAGAAAGGAAGAAGGGAAGGGAAGGAAGGAAGAGAAGGGGAGAAAGGGAAGGAAGGGAAGCAAAGAGAAGGGAAGGAAGAGAAGGGAAGGGAGAAGGAGAATGGAGAAGGAAGGGAAGGGAAGGAAGGGAAGAAGAGAAGAAGAGAAGGAAGGGGAAGAGAAGGGAAGGGAAGGAAGGGAAGGAAGGGAAAGGAAGAGAAGGGAGAGAGAGGAAGAGAAGGAAGGGAAGAGAAGGGAAGGGAAGAAGGGAAAGGGGAGGGGAAAGAGAGAAGGGAAGGGGGAAAGGAGAGAAAGAGAGAAGGGAAGGGAAGGGAAGGGAGGAAGAGAAGGAGAAAGAGAAAGGGGAAGGGAAGGGAAGGGAAGAAAGAGAGAAGGGAAGGGAAGGAAGGAGAAGAGAAGGAAGGGAAGGAAGAGAAAAGAGAAGGGAAGGAGAAAGAGAGAAGGGAAGGAAGGAAGGAAGAGAAAGGGAAGGAAGGGAAGGGAAGAAGGGAAGGGAAGGGAGAAAGAGAGAAGGAAGGGAAGGGAAGGGAGGAAGGGAAGGAAGGGAGAGAAGAAGGGGAAGGGAAGGAAGGAAGGGAAAAGAGAGAAGGGAAGGGAAGAGAAGGGAAGAGAAAAGAGAAGAGAAGGGAAGGGAGAAAAGAGAAGGGAAGGGAAGGGGAGAGGGGAGAAAGAGAAGGGAAGGGAAGGAAGGGGGAAGGAGAAAGAAGGGAAGAGAAGGGAAGAGAAGGGAGAAAGAAGAGAAGGGAAGAGAAGGGGAAGAGGAGGGAAGAGAAGGGAAGAGAAGGGAAGGAAGAGAAGGGAAGGAAGAGAAGGGAAGAGAAGGAAGGGAAGGGAGGGAGGAGAAAGAGAAGGGAAGGAAGGGAGAGAAGGAAGGAAAGAGAGATGGAAGGGAAGGGAAGGGAAGGGAAGGGAAGGGAAGGAAGGAAGGGAAGGGAAGGAAGGAAGGGAAGGGAAGGGAAGGGAAGGAAGAAAGAGAGAAGGGAATGGAAGGGGAAGGGAAAGAGGAAGGGAAGAAGAGAAGGGAAGAGAAAGAAGAGAAGGGAAGGGAAGGGAGAAGAGAAGAGAAGAGAAGGAAGGGAGGAGAAAGAGAAGAAGGGAAGGGAAGGGAAGAGAAGGGAAAGAGAGAAGGGAAGGGAAGAGAAGAGAAGGGGGGAAGGGAAGAGAAGGGAAGGAAGGAGAAGAAGAGAAGGGAAGGGAAGAAGGAGAAAAGGGAAGAGAAGGGAAGGGAAGGGAAGGGAAAGTGAGAAGGGAAGGGAAGGTTGAAGAAGAGAAGAGAAGGGAAGGGAGGAAGGAAGAGAAGGGAAGGAGAGAAGGGAAGGGAAGAGAAGAGAAGGAAGGAGGGGGGAAGAGAGAGAAAGAGAAGGAAGGAAGAAGGGAAGAGAAGGAAGGGAAGGGAAGGGAGAGAAGGGGAAGGAAGGGAAGGAGGGGAAAGAAGAGAAGGAAGGGAAGAGAAGGGAAGGGAAGGGAAGGGAAGGGGAAAGAAGGAAGGAAGGGAAGAGAAGGGAAGGAAGGGGAAGGAAGGGAAGGGAAGAAGGAAGGGAAGGAAAGAAGAGAAGGAAGGAAGGGAAGAGAGAAGGGAAGGAAGAGGGAAGGAAGGGAAGAGAAGGGAAGGGAAGGGAAGGAAGGAAAGAGAAGAGAAGAAGAAGGAAGGGAAGGGGAGAAGAGAGAGAAGGGAAGAGAAGGGAAGGAAGGGAAAGAGAGAAGGGAAGGGAGGGAAGGAGGAGAGAAGAAGAGAAGGGAAGGGAAGAGGGAAGGGAAGAGAGAGAAGGAAGGAGAAGGGAAGGAGAAGGGAAGGAAGGGAAGGAAGAGAAAGGGAAGGGAGAAGGGAAGGGAGAAAAGAGAAGGGAAGGAAGGGAAGGGAAAGAGAAGGGAAGGGAAGAGAAGGGGAAGGAGAAGGAGAAGGGAAGGGAAGGGAAGAGAAGAGAAGGAAGGGAAGGGAAGGAAGAGAAGGGAAGGGGGAAGGAAGGGAAGAGAAGGGAAGGGAAGGAAGGAAGGGAAGGGAAAGAGGGAAAGAGGAAAGGAGAAGGGAAGGGAAGGGAAGGGAAGAGAAGAGAAGGGAAGGGAAGGAAGGGAGGGAAGGGAGAAGGAAGGGAAGAAGGAAGGAAGGGGAAGGGAAGAAAGAGAGAAGGGAAGGAAGAAGAGAAGGGAAGGGAAGGAGAAGGGAAGAGAGAGAAGGGAAGGGAAGGGAAGGAAGGAGAAGAGAGAAGGGAAGGGAAGGAGAAGAGAAGGGAAGGGAAGGGAAGAGAAGAGAAGGGAAAGAGGAAGAGAAGAGAAGGGAAGAGAAGAAGAGAAGGAGAAGGGAAGGAAGGAAGGAGGGGAGAAGGGAGAAGAGAGAAGGGAAGGAAGGGAAGGGAGAGAAGGGAAGGAAGGAAGGGGAAGAGGAAGGGAAGGGAAGGAAGGGGAGAGAAAGAGAAGAAGAGAAGGGAAGGGAAGGGAGGAAGAGAGGGAAGAGAAGGAGAAGGAGAAGAGAAGGGAAGGAAGAGAAGGAAGAAGAGAAAGAGGAAGGGAAGGGAAGGGAGAAGGAAGGGAAGGAAGGGAAGAGGGGAAGAGAAGAGAGAAGGGAAGAGAAGGAAGGAGGGAAGGAAGAGAAGGGAAGAGAAGAGAAGGAAGGGAAGGGAAGAGAAGGGAAGGAGGGAAGGGAAGGGAAGGGGAGGAAGGGAAGAGAAGGAAGGGAAGGGAAGGAGAAGGGAAAGGAAGGAAGAGAAGGAAGGGAAGGGGAAGAAGGAAGAAGGAAGAGGGAAGGGAAGGGAAAGAAGGAAGAGAAGAGAAGGGAAGGGAGGGAAGGAGAAAAGAGAAGGGAAGGGAAGGAAGGAAGGAAGGGAAGAGAAGGGAAGGGAAGGGAAGAGAAGAGAAGGGAAGGAGAAGGAAGGGAAGGGGGAAAAGAGAAGGAAGGGAAGGGGGAAGGGAAGGAAGGGGAAGAGAAAGAAGAGAAGGGAAGGAAGGGAAGGGAAGGGAAAAGAAGAGAAGGAAGAGGGAAGGGAGAAGAGAAGAGAAGGAGGAAGGGAAGGAAGAGAAGGAAGAGAAGGGAAGGGAAGGAGAGAAGGGAAGGGAAGGGAAGGGAAGAGAAGGGAAGGGAAGGGAATGGAGAAGGAAGGGAAGGGAAGGGAAGAGAAGAAGGAAGAGAAGGAGAAGGAAGGAAGGGAAGGGAAGGAAGGAGAAGAGAAGGAAGAGGAAGGAAGGGGAAGGAAGGAGAAAGGAAGAGGAAGAAGAAGGAAGGGAAGGGGAAGAGAAGGGAGAAGAGAAGGGAAGGGAAGAGAAGAGAAGGGAAGGGAAGGGAAGAGGAAGGGAAGAAGAGAAGGGAAGGGAAGAGAAGAGAAGGAAGGGGAAGAGAAAGAGAGAAGGGAAGGGAAGAAGGGAAGGGAAGGGAAGGGAAGAGAAGGGAAAGAGAGAAGGAAGAGAAGAGAAGAGAAGGAGGAAGGGAAGAGAAGAAGAGAAGGGAAGGAAGGGAAGGAAAGAGAAGGAAGAGAAGGGAAGGGAAGGGAAGAAGGAGAGAATGGAAGAAGGGAAGGGAAGGGAAGGAGAAAGAGAGAAGGAAGGGAAGGGAAGGGAAGGGAGAAAGGAGAAGGGAAGGGAAGGGAAGGGAAGGAAAGAAGGGAAGGGAAGGGAAGGGAAGGGAAGGGAAGGAAGAGAAGGGAAGGGAAGGGAAGGGAAGAGGAAGGGAAGGGAAGGGAAAGAGAAGGGAAGGAAGAGAAGGGAAGAGAAGGAAGAGGGAAGGAAAGAAGGGAAGGGAAGGAAGAGAAGGGAAGGAAGAGAAGGGGGAAGGGAAGGGAAGAGAAGGAGAAGAGAAGGGAAGGAAGGAAGGGAGAAGAGGGGAAGAGAAGAAGAGAAGAGGAAGAGAAGGGAAGAAGAGAAGGGAAGAGAAGGGAAGGAAGGAAGGAGAAGATGGAAGGGAAGGGAAGGGAAGAGGAAGGGAAGGGAAGGGAGAAAGAGAGAAGGGGGAAGGGAAGAGAAGGGAAGGGAAGGGAAGGGAAGAAGAGAAGAGAAGGAAGGGAAGGGAAGGGAAGGAAGAGAAGGGAAGGGAAGAGAAGGAAGGAGAAGGAAGAGAAGAGAAGGAGAGAAGGGAAGGGAAGAGAAGGGAAGGAAGGGAAGGGAAGGGAAGGGAAAGAGAAGGGAAGGGAAGGGAAGGGAGAAGAGAGAAGGGAAGGAGGAGAGAAGGAAGGAAGGGAGGGAAGGGAAGGGAAGGAAGAGAAGGAAGGAAGGGAAGGGAAAGGAGAAGAGAAGGAAGAAGAGAAGGGAAGGAAGAGAGAAGGGAAGGAAGGGGGAAGAGAAGGGAAGGGAAGGAAGGGAGAAAGGAAGGGAAGGGAAGGGAGGGAAGGAAGAAGGGAAGGAGGGAAGGGAAGGGAAGGAAGAGAAGGGAAGGGAGAAGGGAAGGGAGGGAAGGGGAAGAGAAGGGAAGGGAAGAGAAGGGAAGGGGAAGGGAGAAGGGAAGGAAGGGAAGGGAAGGAAGGAAGGAAGGAAGGAGAGAAGAGAAGGGAAGGGAAGGAAGGGAGGAAGGGGAGAAAGAGAGAAGGGAAGGGAAGGGGAAGGGAGGAAGAGAAGGGAAGGGAAGAAGAAGGAAGGGAAGGGGAAGGGAAGAGAAGGGGAGAGAAGGGAAGGGAAGGGAAGAGAGGGGAAGGAAGGGAAGGAAGGGAAGAGAAGGGAAGGAAGAGAAGGGAAGGGAAGAGAGAAGGGAAGGGAAGGGAAGAGAAGGGAAGAGAAGAAAGAGAGGGAAGGAAGGGAGGGAGGGAAGGAAGGAAGGAAGAGAAGAGAAGGAAGAGAGGAAGGGAAGGGAAGGAGAAAGAGAGAAGAAGGGAAGGGAAGGGAAGGGAAGGAAGGGAAGGGAGAAAGAGAAGGAAGGGAAGAAGGGAGGGAAGAAGGAGAAAGAGAGAAGGGAAGGGGAGGGAAGGAGAAGAAGGGAAGGAAGGGAAGAGAAGGAAGGAAGGGAAGGAAGGGAAAGGGAAGGGAAGAGGAAGGGAAGGGAAGAGAAAGAGGAAAGAAGAGAAGGGAAGGGAAGGGAAGGAAGGAAGGGAAGGGAAGAGAAGGGAAGGGAAGGGAAGGGAAGGGAAGGGAAGGAAGGAAGGGAAGGGAAGAGAAGGAGAAGAGAGAAGGGAAGAGGAAGGGGAGAAGGGAAGGAAGAGAAGGAAGAGAAGAGAAAGGGAAGGGAAGGGAAAGAGAGAAGGGAAGGGAAGGAAGGGGATGGAGGGGAGGAAGGGAAGGAGAAAGAGAGAAGGGAAGGGGAAGGGAAGGAAGAGAAGAGAAGAGAAGGAAGGGAAGGAAGAAGGAAGGGAAGGGAAGGGAAGAGAAGAAGGGGAGGGAAGGGAAGGGAAGGGAAGGAAGGAGAAGAAGGGAAGGAAGGGAAAGAAGAAGAGAAGGAAGGAAGGGAAGGAAGGAAGAGAAGGGAAGGGAAGGGAAGGGAAGAGAAGGGAAGGGGAAGAAAGGAAAAGAGAAGGGAAGGAAGGGAGAAGAGAAGGGAAGGGAAGGGAGAGGAAAGAAGGGAAGGGAAGGGAAGAGAAGGGGAGAAGGAGGAAAAGAGAAGGAGAAAGAGAAGGGAAGGAAGGGGAAGGGAAAAGAAGGAAGGGAAGGGAAGGGAAGGGAAGGAAGAGAAGAGAAGAGAAGGGAAGGAAGGGAAAAAGGGAAGAGAAGGGAAGGGAAGGAAGGGAAGAGGAGGGAAGAAGGAAGCCTTTTGGGAAGGAAGGAGAAGAAGGAAGGGAAGGAAGGAAGAAGGGGAAAGAGAGAAGGGAAGGGAAGGGAGAGGGAAGGAAGGAAGGGAAGGAATGGAGAAGGGAAGGGAAGGGAAGGGAAGGGAGAAGAAGGAAGGGAAGGGAAGGGAAGGAGAAAGAGAGAAGGGAAGGAAGGGAAGGAGAGAGAAGGGAAGGAAGGAAGAGGAAGGGGAAGGGAAGGGAAGGGAAGGAGAAGGAAGGGAAAGAGGAAGAGAAGAGAAGGGAGGGAAGAGAAGGAAGGGAAGGGAAGAAGAGAAGGGAAGGGAGAAGGGAAGGGAAGTGAAAGGAAGAGAAAGAGAGAAGGAAGAGAAGGAAGGGAAGAGAGAAGGGAAAGAAGAGAAGGGAAGGGAAGGGAAGAAAAGAGAAGGAGAAGGAAGGGAAGGGAAGGGAAGGGAAGGGAAGGGAGAAAGAGAGAATGGAAGGAAGGAAGGAGAAAGAAGAGGGAAGGAAGAGAAGGGAAGGGGGAAAGAAGAGGAGGGAAGGGAGGAAGAGGAAGGGAAGGGAAGGGAAGAGAAGAGAGAAGGGAAGAGAAGGGAAGGGAAGGGGAAGAGAAGGAAGGGGGGAGGGAAGGAAGGGAAGGAAGAGAAGAGAGAGAGAAGGGAAGGGAAGGAGAAAAGAGAAGGGAAGGGAAGAGAAGAAGGAAGAGGGAAGGGAAGGAAGGAAGAGAGGGAAGAGAAGGAGAGAGAGAAGGGAAGGGAAGGGAAGGAAAAGAGGAAGGGAAGGGAAGGGAGGAAGGAAGGGAAGGGAAGAGAAGAAAGAGAAGGGAAGGGAGAGAAAGAGAGAAGGAAAGGGAAGGGGAGAAGGGAGAGGAAGAGAAGAGAAGAGAAGAGAAGAGAAGGAAGGGAAGGGAAGAGAAAGGAGAGAAGGGAGAAGGGAAGGAAGGGAAGAGAAGGGAAAGAAGAGAAGGGAAAGGGAAGGGGGAAAGAGAGAAGGAAGGAAGGTCTGGAAGAGAAGAGAAGAAGAATGGAAGGAGGGGAAGGAAGGAAGAGAAGAGAAGAAGGGGAGAGGGAAGAGAAGGGAAGGAAGGGAAGAGGGAAGAGAAGGGAAGGGGAAGAGGAAGAGAAGAGAAGAGAAGGAGAAGAGAGATGAAGAGAAGGAAGAGAAGGGAAGGAAGGGAAGAAGAAGAGAAGAGAGAAGGAAGAGAAGAAGGGAGGGAAGAGGAAGAGGAAGGGAAGGAAGAAGGAAGGGGGAAGGGAAGGGAATGGGAAGAGAAGGGGAAGGAAGAGAAGAGAAAGGAAGGGAAGGGAAGGAAGGGAAGAGAAGGGAGAAGGAAAGGAAGGAGAAGAGAAGAGAAGTGGAAGGAGGGAGCAGAGAAGGAAGGAAGGGAAGGGAAGAGAAGGGAAGGGAAGGGAAGAGAAGAAGGGAAGAGAAGGGAAGAGAAGGGAAGGGAAGAGAAAGAGAAGGGAAGAGAAGGAGAAAGGAAGGGAAGAGAAGGAGGGAAGGGAAGGGAGAAAGTGAGAAGGGAAGGGAAGGGAAGGAGAAAGAGAGAAGGAAGGGAAGGAAGAGAAGGAAGGAAGAGAAGGAAGGAGAAAGAGGAAGGGGGAAGGGAAGAGAGGGAAGAAGGGAGAGGGAAGGAAGGGAAGGGAGGGAGGGAAGAAGGAGGGGAAGGGAAGAGAAGGAGAAGGAGAAGGGAAGGAAGGGAGAAGGGAAGGAAGGGAGAAAGGAGAAGGGAAGGAGGAGGGAAGGAAGGGAAGGGAAGAGAAGAGAAGGGAAAGGAAGAGAAGGAAGGGAAGGAAGAAGGAAGGGGAAGGGAAAAGAAGGGAAGAGAAGGGAAGGGAAGGGAAGGAAGGGAAGGGGAAAGAGAGGGAGAAAGAGAAAGGGAAGGGAGGGGATAAGAAGGGAGGGAAGGAAGGAGGGAAGGAAGAGAGAAATGAAGGAAGGAAGGGAAGGGAAGGGAAGAAGGGAAGGGAAGAGAAGGGAAGGGAAGAGAAGGGAAGGGGAGAGAAGGGAAGAAGGAAGGAAGAGAGAAGGAAGGGGAGGGAAGGGAAGAGGAAGGGGAAGGGAGAAGGGAAGAAGGAATGGAAGAAGGAAGAGAAGGGAAGGGAAGGGGAAGGGAGAAAGAGGAAGGGGAGGGAAGGGGAAAAGAGAAAGAGGAAGGGAAGGGAAGGGAAGAAGGAGGGAAGGGGAAGAGAAGGGGAGAAGAGAGAAGAGAAGAGGAAGGAAGAGAGAAGGGAAGAGGAAGAGAAGGAAGAGAGAGAAGGGAAGGGAAGGGAAGAGAAGAGCAAGGAGAAAGAGAGAAGGAAGGGGAGAAGGGAGAAAGAGAGAAGGGAGGGGAAGGAAGGAAGGAAGGGAAGGGAAGGAAGGAAGGAAGGGAAGGGAAGGGAAGGGGAGGGAAGGGAAGGGAGAAAGAGAGAAGGGAAGGGAGGGAAGGGAGAAAGAGAGAAGGGAAGGGAAGGGGAAAGAAGAGAAGGAAGAGAAGGGGAGGGAGAAAAGAGAAGGAAGGGAAGGGAAGGGAAGGAAGAGAAGGAAGGAGAAGAGAGGGAAGAGAAGGGAAGAGAAAGAGAGAAGAGGAGGGAAGGAAGGGAAGAGAAAGGGAAGGAAGGGAAGAGAAGGAAGAGAAGGGAAGAGAAGGGAGAGAAGGGAAGGGAAGGAAAGGAGGGGAAGGGAAGGGAAGGGAAGGGAAGGGAAGGGAATGGAATGGAATGGGAGGGAAGGAAGGGAAGGGAAGGGAAAGGAAGGGGAAGGGAAGGGAAGGGAGGGAGAAGAGAAGAGAATGAGAGAACGGAAGAAGGAAGAGAAGGGAAGGAAGGGAGAAAAGGAAAGAGGGGAAGGGAGAAGGAAGGAGGGAAGGGAAGAGAAGGGAAGGGAAGAGGAAAGAGGAAAGAAGAGAAGAGAAGAGAAGAGAAGGAAGGGAAGGAATGGAAGGGAAGGAGAAAGAGAGAAGGAAGGATGGGAAGGGAGAAAGTGAGAAGGGAAGGGAGGAAGGGAAGAGAAGGGAAGGGAGAAAGAGAGAAGGGAAGGGAAGGGAGAAAGAGAGAAGGGAAGGGAAGGGAGGGGAGAAAGATAGAAGAGGAAGGAGAAGGGAAGGGAAGAGAAAGAGAGGAAGAGAAGGAAGGGAGAAAGCGGAAGAGAAGGGAAGGGAGAAACGAGAATGGAAGGAAGGAGGAGAAAGAGAGAAGGGAAGGGAGGGGAGGGAAGGGAGAAAAGAGAAGGAGAAGGGATGGAAGAAAGAGAGAAGGGAAGAAGATAAGAAGAGGTTAGGGAAGGGAAGGGAAGGGAAGGAAGGGAGAGAAGGAGAAAAGAGAAGAGAAGAAGGAAGGAAGGAGAAAAGAGAAGGAAGGAAGGGAAGGGAAGGGAGAAAGAAGAGAAGGAAGGGGAAGAGGAAGAGAAGGAAGAGAAGGGAAGGGAGATGGGAAGGGAAGGGAAGGAAGGAAGAGAAGGGGAAGGGAGGGAGGAAAGAGAGAAGGAAGGAAGATAAGAGGAAGGGGAGGAAGGGAAGGGAGAAAGAGAGAGGGAAGGGAAGGAGGGAAGGGAGGAAGAGAAGGAAGGGAAGAGGGGAAGAGAAGGGAAGGGAAGGAAGAGAAGTGAAGGGAAGGGAAGGGAAGAGGAAGGAGGGAAGGGAAGGAGAAAGGAAGGAAGGAAGGGAGAAAGGGAGAAGGGAAGAGGGAAGGAGAAAGAGAGAAGGGAAGGGACTGGAAGGAGAAAGAGAGAAGGAAGGAAGGGAGAAAGAGAAGGAAGAGGAAGAGAAGGGAAGGAGGGAAGGGAAGGGGAGGAAGGGAAGAGAAGGGAAGAGAAGAGAAGAGGAGGGAAGAGAAGGGAAGAGAAGGGAAGGGAAGAGAAGAGGAGGGAAGAGAAGGGAAGAGAAGGGAAGGGAAGGGAAGAGAAGGGAAGAGAAGGGAAGGGAAGGGAAGGGAGGGAGGGGAGGGGATAGAGAGAATGGAAGGAAGGAATGGAAGGGAAGGGAAGGGGAAGGAATGGAAGGGAAGGGAAGGGAAGGGAAGGGAATGGAATGGAATGGAAGGAAGGGAAGGGAAGGGAAGGAAAGGAAAGGGAAGAGAGAAGAAAGAAGGAAAGAGAGAAGGAAGGGAAGGGAAGAGAAGAGAAGAGAAGAGAAGAGAAGAGAAGAGAAGAGAAGGGAAGGGAAGGGAGAAAGAGAGAAGGGAAGGGAGGGGAAGGGAAGGGAAGGGAAGGGAGGGGAGGCAAGGGAAGGGAGGAAGAGAGAAGGGAAGGGAAAGAGGAAAGAGGAAAGAGAGAAGGGAAGGAAGGGGAGAAAGGAGGGAAGGAAGGGAGAAAGCGAGAAGGGAAGGGAAGGGGAGGGAAGGGAAGGGAAGGGAGAAAGTGAGAAGGGAAGGGAGGGGAAGGGAGAAAGTGAGAAGGGAAGGGAACGGAAGAGAAGGGAAGGGAAGAGAAGGGAAGGGAGAAAGAGGAAGAGAAGAGGAGAAAGAGAGAAGGAAGGGAAGGGAGGAGAAAGTATAGAAGGGAAGAGAATAGGAGGGAAGAGAAGGGAAGAGAAAGAAGAGAAGGAAGAGAAGAGAAGGAAAGAGAAGGGAAGGGAAGGGAGAAAGGAGGGAGGGAAGGGAAGGGGAGAAAGAGAGAAGGGAGGGAAGGAGGGAAGGGAAGGGAAGAGAAGAGAAGAGAAGGGAAGGGAAGGGGAAAGGGAAGGGAAGGGGAAGATAAGGGAAGGGGAGGGAGGGGAGGGAAGGAGAAAGAGAGAAGGGAAGGAGGGAAGAGAAGAGAAGAGAAGGGAAGGGAGAAGGAAGAGAAGGGAAGGAGGAAAGAGAGAAGGGATGGGAGGGGAAGAGAAGGGAAGGGGAGAGAAGGGAAGAGAAGGGAAGGAGAAAGAGAGAAGGGAAGGGAAGGGAGGAAGGGAAAGAGAGAAGGGAGGGAGGGAAGAGAAGAAGGAGGGGAAATAGGTGAGAAGAGAGAAGGGAAGGGAAGGGAGAAAGAGAGAAGGGAAGGGAAGGGAAGGGAAGGGAAGGGAGAAAGAGAGAAGGGAGGGGGAGGGAGAGAAAGAGAGAAGGGAAGGGAAGGGAATGGAAGGGAAGGGAAGGGAAGGGAAGAGAAAGAGAGAAGGGAAGGGAAGGAAGGGAAGGGAAGGGAGGGGAGAAAGGAGAAGGAAGGTGGGAGGAGGAAGGAGGGAAAGAGAGAAGGGAATGGAAGGAAGGGAAAGAGGGAAGGGAGAGAGAAGGGGAAGGAAGAGAAGGGAAGAGAAGGAAGAGAAGGAAGGGAAAGAGAAGGGGAGGGAAGGGAAGGGAAAGAGAGAAGGGAAGGGAGGGAAGGAGAAAGAGAGAAGGGGAAGGGAAAGGGAAGAGAAAGGGAAGGAAGAGAAGAGAAGGAGAAAGAGAGAAGGGAAGGAAGGGAGAAAGAGAAGGAAGGGAAGAGAATGGAAGGGAGAAGGGAGGGGAAGGGAAGGGAAGGGAGGGAGAAAGAGAGAAGGGAAGGGAAAGAGGAAAGGGAAGGAAGGAAGGGAGAAAGAGAGAAGGGAAGGGAAGGAAAGGAAGGGGGAAGGAGAAAGAGAGAAGGGAAGGAGGGGAAGGGGAAGTGGAAGGGAAGGAAGGGAAGGAAGAGAAGGAAGGGAGAAAGAGAGAGAAGGGAAGAGAAAGAGAGAAGGGAGGAAGGGAAGGAGAAAGAGAGAAGGGAAGGGAGGAGGGGAGAAAGAGAGAAGGGAAGGGAAGGGAAGGGGGAAGGGAGAAAGAGAGAAGGGAAGGGAAGGGAGGGGAAGGGAGAAAGTGAGAAGGGAAGGGAACGGAAGAGAAGGGAAGGGAAGAGAAGGGAAGGGAGAAAGAGAGAAGGGAAGAGAAGGGAAGGGAGAAAGAGAGAAGGGAAGGGAAGGGAGAAAGCGAGAAGGGAAGGGAAGGGAAGGGAGGGGAGAAAGAGAGAAGGGAAGGGAAGGGAAGGGAGAAAGCGAGAAGGGAAGGGAAGGGAGCAAGAGAGAAGGGAAGGGGAGGGAAGGGAAGGGAGAAAAGAGAAGGGGAAGAAGGGAGAGGGAAGGGAAGGGGGAGGGAAGGGAAGGAAGAGAAGGAAGGGAAGAGAAGGGAGGAAGAGAGAAAGAGAGAAGGGAAGGGGAGGGAAGGGGGAGGGAAGGGAAGGAAGAGAAGGAGAAAGAGAGGGAAGGGAAGGGATGGGAAAGAGAGAAGGGAAGGAAAGGGAGGGGAGGGAAGGAGAAAAGGAGGGGGGAAGGGAAGGGGAGGGAGGCAAGGGAGAAAGAGAGAAGGGAAGGGGAGGGAAGGGAGAAAGAGAGAAGGGAAGGGAAGGGAAGAGAAGGGAAGGGGAGGGAAGGGAAGGGAAGGGGAGGGAAGGGAGAAAGAGAAGGGAAGGGAAGAGAAAGAGGAAAGAGAGAAGGGAAGGGAAGGGAAGAGAAGAGAAGGGAAGGGAAGAGAAGGGAAGGGAAGGGAGAAAGAGAGAAGGGAAGGGGAGGGAAGGAAGGGAAGGGAAGGGAAGGGAAGGGAAGGGAAAGATGAAAGAGGAAAGAGAGAAGGGAAGGGAAGGGAAGGGAAGAGAAGAGAAGAGAAGAGAAGAGAAGAGAAGAGAAGAGAAGAGAAGAGAAGAGAAGGGAAGGGAAGGGAGAAAGAGAGAAGGGAAGGGGAGGGAAGGGAAGGGAGGGGAGGCAAGGGAAGAGAGAAGGAAGGGAAGGGGAAGGGAAGGGGAGAGAGAGAAGGAAGGGAAGGGAAGGGAAGGGAAGGGAAGGGAAGAGAAGGGAAGGAGGAAGGGAAGGGAAGGGGAGGGAAGGGAGAAAGAGAGAAGGGAAGGGAAGGGAAGGAGAGGAAGGAGAGAGAGGAAGGGAAGAGAGAGAGAAGGGAGAAGAGAAGAGGAAGAAGGAAGAAGGAAGAGAAGAGAAGGAGAGAGGGAAGGAAGAGAGAGAGGAAGAGAAGAGGAAGGAAGAGAAGGAAGAGAGAGAGAAGGGAAGGAAGAGGAAGGAGGAGAAGAGAAGGAAGGAGAGGAGGGAGAGAGAGAGGAAGAGAAGGAAGGGAAGGAGAGGAAGGGAAGGGAAGGAGGGAAGAGAAGAGAGAGGAAGGGAGGGAAGGGAAGGGAAGAGAAGGGAAGAGAAGGGAAGAGAAGGAAGGAAGGGAAGAGAAGGGAAGAGAAGGGAAGGAAGGGAAGGGAAGGGAAGGGAAGGGAAGGGAAGGGAAGGAAGGAAGGAAGGAAGGAAAGGGAAGGGAAGGGAAGCAATACGGAACTGAACGAAAGCA
>NC_088415.1:4784694-4897785 GCF_034236695.1 Oncorhynchus nerka | reverse complement strand
CTCTCCTACACGCTAGCCAACGGTCTTCCCTGCGTACAGACAGACAGCATCTCTCTCCTACACGCTAGCCAACGGTCTTCCCTACGTACAGACAGACAGCATCTCTCTCCTACACGCTAGCCAACGGTCTTCCCTACGTACAGACAGACAGCATCTCTCTCCTACACGCTAGCCAACGGTCTTCCCTACGTACAGACAGACAGCATCTCTCCTACACGCTAGCCAACGGTCTTCCCTACGTACAGACAGACAGCATCTCTCTCCTACACGCTAGCCAACGGTCTTCCCTACGTACAGACAGACAGCATCTCTCTCCTACACGCTAGCCAACGGTCTCCCCTACGTACAGACAGACAGCATCTCTCTCCTACACGCTAGCCAACGGTCTCCCCTACGTACAGACAGACAGCATCTCTCTCCTACACGCTAGCCAACGGTCTTCCCTGCGTACAGACAGACAGCATCTCTCTCCTACATGCTAGCCAACGGTCTTCCCTACGTACAGACAGACAGCATCTCTCTCCTACACGCTAGCCAACGGTCTTCCCTGCGTACAGACAGACAGCATCTCTCTCCTACACGCTAGCCAACGGTCTCCCCTACGTACAGACAGACAGCATCTCTCTCCTACACGCTAGCCAACGGTCTCCCCTACGTACAGACAGACAGCATCTCTCCTACACGCTAGCCAACGGTCTTCCCTGCGTACAGACAGACAGCATCTCTCTCCTACACGCTAGCCAACGGTCTTCCCCTGCGTACAGACAGACAGCATCTCTCTCTACACGCTAGCCAACGGTCTTCCCTGCGTACAGACAGACAGCATCTCTCTCCTACACGCTAGCCAACGGTCTTCCCTGCGTACAGACAGACAGCATCTCTCTCCTACACGCTAGCCAACGGTCTTCCCTGCGTACAGACAGACAGCATCTCTCTCCTACACGCTAGCCAACGGTCTTCCCTACGTACAGACAGACAGCATCTCTCTCCTACACGCTAGCCAACGGTCTTCCCTGCGTACAGACAGACAGCATCTCTCTCCTACACGCTAGCCAACGGTCTTCCCTGCGTACAGACAGACAGCATCTCTCTCCTACACGCTAGCCAACGGTCTTCCCTACGTACAGACAGACAGCATCTCTCTCCTACACGCTATCCAACGGTCTTCCCTACGTACAGACAGACAGACAGCATCTCTCTCCTACACGCTAGCCAACGGTCTTCCCTGCGTACAGACAGACAGCATCTCTCTCCTACACGCTAGCCAACAGTCTTCCCTGCGTACAGACAGACAGCATCTCTCTCCTACACGCTAGCCAACGGTCTTCCCTACGTACAGACAGACAGCATCTCTCTCCTACACGCTAGCCAACGGTCTTCCCTGCGTACAGACAGACAGCATCTCTCTCCTACACGCTAGCCAACGGTCTTCCCTACGTACAGACAGACAGCATCTCTCTCCTACACGCTAGCCAACGGTCTTCCCTGCGTACAGACAGACAGCATCTCTCTCCTACACGCTAGCCAACGGTCTTCCCTTCCGTACAGACAGACAGCATCTCTCTCCTACACGCTAGCCAACGGTCTTCCCTGCGTACAGACAGACAGCATCTCTCTCCTACACGCTAGCCAACGGTCTTCCCTGCGTACAGACAGACAGCATCTCTCTCCTACACGCTAGCCAACGGTCTTCCCTACGTACAGACAGACAGCATCTCTCTCCTACACGCTAGCCAACGGTCTTCCCTGCGTACAGACAGACAGCATCTCTCTCCTACACGCTAGCCAACGGTCTTCCATACGTACAGACAGACAGCATCTCTCTCCTACACGCTAGCCAACGGTCTTCCATACGTACAGACAGACAGCATCTCTCTCCTACACGCTAGCCAACGGTCTTCCCTGCGTACAGACAGACAGCATCTCTCTCCTACACGCTAGCCAACGGTCTTCCATACGTACAGACAGACAGCATCTCTCTCCTACACGCTAGCCAACGGTCTTCCCTACGTACAGACAGACAGCATCTCTCTCCTACACGCTAGCCAACGGTCTTCCCTACATACAGACAGACAGCATCTCTCTCCTACACGCTAGCCAACGGTCTTCCCTACGTACAGACAGCATCTCTCTCCTACACGCTAGCCAACGGTCTTCCCTACGTACAGACAGACAGCATCTCTCTCCTACACGCTAGCCAACGGTCTTCCCTGCGTACAGACAGACAGCATCTCTCTCCTACACGCTAGCCAACGGTCTTCCCTACGTACAGACAGACAGCATCTCTCTCCTACACGCTAGCCAACGGTCTTCCCTGCGTACAGACAGACAGCATCTCTCTCCTACACGCTAGCCAACGGTCTTCCCTACGTACAGACAGACAGCATCTCTCTCCTACACGCTAGCCAACGGTCTCCCCTACGTACAGACAGACAGCATCTCTCTCCTACACGCTAGCCAACGGTCTTCCCTACGTACAGACAGACAGCATCTCTCTCCTACACGCTAGCCAACGGTCTCCCCAACGTACAGACAGACAGCATCTCTCTCCTACACGCTAGCCAACGGTCTTCCCTACGTACAGACAGACGGCATCTCTCTCCTACACGCTAGCCAACGGTCTCCCCTGCGTACAGACAGACGGCATCTCTCTCCTACACGCTAGCCAACGGTCTTCCCTACGTACAGACAGACAGCATCTCTCTCCTACACGCTAGCCAACGGTCTTCCTGCGTACAGACAGACAGCATCTCTCTCCTACACGCTAGCCAACGGTCTCCCTGCGTACAGACAGACGGCATCTCTCTCCTACACGCTAGCCAACGGTCTTCCCTACGTACAGACAGACAGCATCTCTCTCCTACACGCTAGCCAACGGTCTCCCCTGCGTACAGACAGACAGCATCTCTCTCCTACACGCTAGCCAACGGTCTTCCCTACGTACAGACAGACAGCATCTCTCTCCTACACGCTAGCCAACGGTCTCCCCTGCGTACAGACAGACAGCATCTCTCTCCTACACGCTAGCCAACGGTCTTCCCTACGTACAGACAGACAGCATCTCTCTCCTACACGCTAGCCAACGGTCTTCCCTGCGTACAGACAGACAGCATCTCTCTCCTACACGCTAGCCAACGGTCTTCCCTACGTACAGACAGACAGCATCTCTCTCCTACACGCTAGCCAACGGTCTTCCCTACGTACAGACAGACAGCATCTCTCTCCTACACGCTAGCCAACGGTCTTCCCTACGTATAGACAGACATCATCTCTCTCCTACACGCTAGCCAACGGTCTCCCCTACGTACAGACAGACAGCATCTCTCTCCTACACGCTAGCCAACGGTCTTCCCTACGTACAGACAGACAGCATCTCTCTCCTACACGCTAGCCAACAGTCTTCCCTACGTACAGACAGACAGCATCTCTCTCCTACACGCTAGTCAACGGTCTCCCCTACGTACAGACAGACAGCATCTCTCTCCTACATGCTAGCGGTCTTCCCCACAACGGTCTCCCCTACGTACAGACAGACGGCATCTTTTGCTTCCAGACTTTCTATCGTGTATTATTGGTTAGTTAGAGCACCATATTTTGAGAGCCCTTTTCAGCATTAGGTGGTCTTTGTAGCCCGAAGGAAAGGTCCCCTAACTGGCAACCATAATCATGTATACATGAAACCTAAACGTACAGTGGGGTAAAAAAGTATGTAGTCAGCCACCAATTGTGCAAGTTCTCCCACTTAAAAAGCCCCCACTATCATCCAGAAGGCGAGGTCAGTACAGGTGCATCAAAGCAGGGACCGAGAGACTGAAAAACAGCTTCTATCTCAAGGCCATCAGACTGTTAAACAGCCACCACTAGTACATCAGACTGGCTGCCTGTACAGTATATATGTACTAGAAATCACTGCCGACTTTAATAATGGAACACTAGTCACTTTAATTGTGTTCACATATTTTGCGTTACTCATTTTATATTTTACACTACCGTTCAAAAGTTTTAGAACACCTACTCATTCCAGGGTTTCTCTTTATTTTTACTATCTTCTACATTGTAGAATAATAGTGAAGACATCAAAACTATGAAATAACACATATGGAATCATGTAGTAACCATAAAAGTGTTAAACAAATCAAAATATATTTTATATTCTTAAAATTGCCACCCTTTGCCTTGATGACATCTTTGCACACTCTTGGCACCTGAGTGGCGCAGTGGTCTAAGGCATCTTTGTGCTAGAAGCATCACTACAGACCATGATTCGATTCCAGGCTGTATCACAACTGGCCGTGATTGGGAGTCCCATAGGGCGGCGCACAATTGGCCCAGTGTCGTCCGGGTTTGGCCGTCATTGTAAATAAGAATTAAGAAGGTTAGAATGTACAGTGGGGCAAAAAAGTATTTAGTCAGCCACCAATTGTGCAAGTTCTCCTACTTAAAAAGATGAGAGGCCTGTAATTTTCATCATAGGTACACTTAAACTATGACAGACAAAATGAGAAAAAAAATGTTTAACACATGTTTATTTTTAAATTTCACCTTTATTTAACCAGGCAAGTCAGTTAAGAACACATTCTTATTTTCAATGACGGCCTAGGAACAGTGGGTTAACTGCCTGTTCAGGGGCAGAACGACAGATTTGTACCTTGTCAGCTCAGGGGTTTGAACTTGCAACCTTCCGGTTACTAGTCAACCGCTCTAACCACTAGGCTACCCTGCCGAAATGTGACCAATTCGATTTGATTTGACTTCTCGGATGTATAGTCACTCTGATTGTACACATTTCGGAGCATCGATGAAAGGTATGGACGATGCTTCAGATGAAAGGTATGGATGATGCTTCAGATGAAAGGTATGGATGATGCTTCAAATGAACGGTATGGACGATGCTTCAGATGAAAGGTATGGACGATGCTTCAAATGAAAGGTATGGACGATGCTTCAGATGAACGGTATGGACGATGCTTCAAATGAAAGGTATGGATGATGCTTCAAATGAAAGGTATGGATGATGCTTCAAATGAAAGGTATGGATGATGCTTCAAATGAAAGGTATGGACGATGCTTCAGATGAACGGTATGGACGATGCTTCAGATGAACGGTATGGACGATGCTTGAAATGAAAGGTATGGTCGATGCTTCATGATGCTTCAAATGAAAGGTATGGATGATGCTTCAGATGAACGGTATGGACGATGCTTCAAATGAAAGGACAGAAATGTCATGCAACCATATAAAAAAAAAACGATTATTTTTTAATTTTTTAAAATCAATGGCAAATGTATTATTTGGGATGAAGCGATAGAAAATAAATTGTCTTGGGAATATAATGTTGCCTATTCACATCTCATATGTTACCTGAATACAATATTTTATCTTGATACGTTGATAAATACATTCTGTGTTAATTTTGGCACGGTTACCTGCCTACAATACCCACCGTAGTGTGTGTAGGTCGCAATCCCATTATAATAAATCAATACGGCTGGCTGGCTGTCTAGCCGCAGAGAATTGGTAGGTTTACTAAGGTAGTCATCTACCTTGCATACATTAGTTTTAGGTTGTTTTTTGCCTGTTAAACTATTACGATTCCATATTGCTAGCTGATCATGAAATGTTTGTTTATGTAGTTATCTTGTATCGTTTTGTATTACCATTAGTTTGGCTGGCTGCAGATTGAGGCAGTAACGTTACAGGGCATAGTTGTGCTAAGGTGACCGAGGCATGCACATCTCTCATCTCCTCCAGCCCTCTCACTTATTTATTTTTTTAAATCTGACCAATTGGACCAAGTGCTGAACGCGTGACAATATCAGCAAACCACAATGCATCACTTATAGTGACTGTGAAGACCCAAAAGAGATACCTACACGGACATATAGCGCCACCTCTCATTGCTTTCCTCCTCCGGATCGCGTCTGTGTATCGTCCGGATATTTATTTGTAGCGTAGCTGTTACGATCAAACAGGAACAGGAAGAGGCACCATCTTCGGCAAGATTCGTGACAGTAGCTAGTACCAGGTTATATTGGCATGTTTCCCCAGGGTTGACAGAGTCCTTGCAGGCTGTGTAGTAAACCCATGTAGCTATGGATTATGGGGAGTAATGATATTTTAGCTAAGCCATTTAACTTGGGCAGCTTGCTCAACAACAGGGTAAGGGGTGCGTGTTGGTGGCAGGGTAAGGGGTGCGTGTTGGTGGCAGGGTAAGGGGTGCGTGTTGGTGGCAGGGTAAGGGGTGCGTGTTGGTGGCAGGGTAAGGGGTGCGTGTTGGTGGCAGGGTAAGGGGTGCGTGTTGGTGGCAGGGTAAGGGGTGCGTGTTGGTGGCAGGGTAAGGGGTGCGTGTTGGTGGCAGGGTAAGGGGTGCGTGTTGGTGGCAGGGTAAGGGGTGCGTGTTGGTGGCAGTGTAATGTGTGCGTGTTGGTGGCAGGGAAGTCAGGCGCAGGAGAACGAACTTGGTATAAACGGAGTCGTTTAAATAAGTGCTTCACAAAACTCTGAAAACCAAAATATACAAAATAATAAAAGTGGGTACAAAAACCCGTCGCGCACCAGAACATAACTTGCACATCACATACAAACAAAACCATCACCGATAATGACATGATGGGGAACAGAGGGTTCAATACACAACGTGTAATTGATGGGATTGAAATCAGGTGTGATACAAGACAAAACCAATGGAAAATGAAAAGAGGATCACCGATGGCTAGACTAGCTTAGACACTACTAAAGTTAGCTAGTTTAGACACTACTAAACTAGCTTAGACACTACTAAAGTTAGCTAGCTTAGACACTACTAAACTAGCTTAGACACTACTAAAGTTAGCTAGTTTAGACACTACTAAACTAGCTTAGACACTACTAAAGTTAGCTAGTTTAGACACTACTAAACTAGCTTAGACACTACTAAACTAGCTTAGACACTACTAAACTAGCTTAGACACTACTAAAGTTAGCTAGTTTAGACACTACTAAACTAGCTTAGACACTACTAAACTAGCTTAGACACTACTAAACTAGCTTAGACACTACTAAAGTTAGCTAGCTTAGACACTACTAAACTAGCTTAGACACTACTAAAGTTAGCTTAGACACTACTAAAGTTAGCTTAGACACTACTAAAGTTAGCTTAGACACTACTAAAGTTAGCTAGCTTAGACACTACTAAACTAGCTTAGACACTACTAAAGTTAGCTTAGACACTACTAAAGTTAGCTAGCTTAGACACTACTAAACTAGCTTAGACACTACTAAAGTTAGCTTAGACACTACTAAAGTTAGCTTAGACACTACTAAAGTTAGCTAGCTTAGACACTACTAAAGTTAGCTAGTTTAGACACTACTAAAGTTAGCTAGCTTAGACACTACTAAAGTTAGCTAGCTTAGACACTACTAAAGTTAGCTAGCTACTTTTGTTAACCAAATGTAAATGTAGCTAAATAACACAAAACACAAAATGATTAACAGTCCTAATTGCTTTACTGACAATAATGCAATATTAAACTAAATCAGATGTTCAGATCTACAAATGTTTGACATATAGCTAACAATAGTTACAGAGGATAGTCGTGATCCAGCATAGATGAGCAGCCGACATGTTGATGATGCAATTTACTCTAAAAGGTCAAAGGTAATGCAGTAGCATTGGAGTGTGCAGTTCTTTTAAAATGTAAAATGTATGCGTTCTCCACACTCTCATCCTAATGAGAACGTACTCAAGAGAATGCCTCGGTCTGCAGTAGTTTATGTGTTGGGGGGCAGTCTGTTATATCTGGAGTCTTTCTCCTGTCTTATCCGGTTTCCTGTGTGAATTTAAGTACGCTCTCTTCTAATTCTTTTTCTTTTTTCCTCTCTTTCTTTCTTTCTTCCTCTCTTCCTTTCTTTCTCTCTCTCGGAGGACCTGAGCCCTAGGACCGTGCCTCAGGACTACCTGGCATGATGACTCCTTGCTGTCCCCAGTCCGCCTGGCCGTGCTGCTGCTCTAGTTTCAACTGTTCTGCCTGCAGATATGGAACCCTGACCTGTTCACCGGACGTGCTACCTGTCCCAGACCTGCTGTTTTCAACTCTCTGGAGACAGCAGGAGAGGTAGAGATACTCTTAATGATCGTCTACACAAAACTCTGAAAACCAAAATATACAAAATAATAAAAGTGGGTACAAAAACCCGTCGCGCACCAGAACATAACTTGCACATCACATACAAACAAAACCATCACCGATAATGACATGATGGGGAACAGAGGGTTCAATACACAACGTGTAATTGATGGGATTGAAATCAGGTGTGATACAAGACAAAACCAATGGAAAATGAAAAGAGGCTCACCGATGGCTAGACTAGCTTAGACACTACTAAACTAGCTTAGACACTACTAAAGTTAGCTAGTTTAGACACTACTAAACTAGCTTAGACACTACTAAAGTTAGCTAGTTTAGACACTACTAAACTAGCTTAGACACTACTAAAGTTAGCTAGCTTAGACACTACTAAACTAGCTTAGACACTACTAAACTAGCTTAGACACTACTAAAGTTAGCTAGCTTAGACACTACTAAACTAGCTTAGACACTACTAAAGTTAGCTAGCTTAGACACTACTAAACTAGCTTAGACACTACTAAAGTTAGCTAGTTTAGACACTACTAAACTAGCTTAGACACTACTAAAGTTAGCTAGCTTAGACACTACTAAACTAGCTTAGACACTACTAAACTAGCTTAGACACTACTAAAGTTAGCTAGTTTAGACACTACTAAACTAGCTTAGACACTACTAAAGTTAGCTAGCTTAGACACTAAACTAAACTAGCTGATTAGTTAGCTTGACACTACTAAAATGTTAGCTAAATTAGACACTACTAAAGTTAGCTAGTTTAGACACTACTAAAGTTAGCTAGCTTAGACACTACTAAAGTTAGCTAGTTTAGACACTACTAAAGTTAGCTAGCTTAGACACTACTAAAGTTAGCTAGCTTAGACACTACTAAAGTTAGCTAGTTTAGACACTACTAAAGTTAGCTAGCTTAGACACTACTAAAGTTAGCTAGTTTAGACACTACTAAAGTTAGCTAGCTTAGACACTACTAAAGTTAGCTAGCTACTTTTGTTAACCAAATGTAAATGTAGCTAAATAACACAAAACACAAAATGATTAACAGTCCTACAGCAGGAGAGGTAGAGATACTCTTAATGATCGTCTATGAAAAGCCAACTGACATTTACTCCTGAGGTGCTGACTTGCTGCACCCTCGACAACCACTGTGATTATTATTATTTGACCCTGCTGGTCATTTATGAACATTTGAACATCTTGGCCATGTTCTGTTATAAATCTCCACCCGGCACAGCCAGAAGAGGACTGGCCCACCCCTCATGGCCTGGTTCCTCTCTAGGTTTCTCTCTAGGTTCTGGCCTTTCTAGGGAGTTTTTCCTAGCCACCGTGCTTCTACACCTGCATTGCTTGCTGTTTTGGGGTTTCATGCTGGGTTTCTGTACAGCACTTTGTGACATCAGCTGATGTAAGAAGGGCTTTATAAATACATTTGATTGATTGTCCTCGAAGAATGCACTCAGAGCATTGGAGTGTGAAGTACGGTAGTATGCGTAGAGAAACACACACACACACTCACACACACACAAACACACACACACACACACAGACAGACACACACACACACACACACACACACACTAAAAGGTAAGGTAATGACTCACTGTCTGTGGTTGGTGGGGTTTCCCAAGGTGGAGCTGTGAAGTCTCTCTGTCCTCTCTTCCTCCATCCTCTCCAGTCTCTCCTTCTCCATCTCCACGAAGCTGGTGCCTGTTCCGGTCGAGATGGTTCGCGTCAGCCGTGTGTGGGGGGTCCGTTTGGGGGTCTGCGGTGTGCGGGGGGTCTGGGTGGTGACTGGGGTTCGTTTGGGGGTCTGCGGAGTGCGTGGGGTCTGGGTGGTGACTGGGGTTCGTTTGGGAGTCTGCGGAGTGCGGGGGTCTGGGTGGTGACTGGAGTACGTTTGGGGGTTTGGGGCGTGTGGGGGGTACGGCGTGGGGTCTTGGGGGTTTGAGGTTTGCGTTGATCCCGTACAGGCACCGGGGGTGGGGTTGGAAGGGCTGTGGAGGTGGCGGTCTGTATGGCTGTAGTGTTGGTACTGGTACGATTATAAGACTGGGTCTGAACAGGGCGGACTGGTACAGAGGGTATGGATGTTTTGGTGGCAGGTGGTGGCAGGGGGCAGGGTGGCGGTTCAGGGGGTAAAGGTCGCTGGCGGTCCAGGCGTAGGTCTTTATTCTCCTGGGCCAGCCGGTCTAATTGAACCTCCAGCTCATCGATACGGTGTTTCTGGGTCTCCAGGAGCTTCTGCTGGCTCTCTATAATGTTGTTGAGCTCCAGGAGGTACTCCACCGCCCGGTTAGGGCTCTCTGGGCTGCCCTTGCCATGGCGCTGACTAGCGTCCATGCTGCTGGTCTGGTCCTGGTCTCAGTAACCTGACAGGTGATAGGCTAACTGGCTAGCGAAGGGACCAGTCCTGA
Source organism: Oncorhynchus nerka (assembly GCF_034236695.1). NCBI lineage: Eukaryota > Metazoa > Chordata > Actinopteri > Salmoniformes > Salmonidae > Oncorhynchus > Oncorhynchus nerka. Next base: position 4,887,250 of record NC_088415.1, on the reverse strand, counting down.
GCTGTGATAGGCTTTGGTTAATGAATTGACCAATCCCGAGCTGTGATTGGCTCACTGCTATGCCCTCCCCCCCACCGGAAGGAAGTGGGGGGAGAGTCGACTTTAAAAAGGTCCCTCTAGAGGATCAAGATGTTTTAGTTCCTGGTTTTGCCCCGTCAGAGACGTCGGTTGGCGCCTCCAACATCCGGTTGGTCCAATCAGGTCAGGTGATCTTGAAGGGGTCAGAGTCCCATCTTCTGAAATCATATGAGACAATGTCACCGAGTCAGATTGGATATAACTCAGTGATTTGTAGACAAAGAAGTAGAAGAGTTGACATTAACTGACGGGCAGAGAGGCTGACAGACGAAGCCCTGTTCAAAGTGGATAGACATCTTTCTATCTCGGGTTGTAATAGCTCGACAGACAGGAGGGATGTATGAGGTCATGGAAGAGGTCTGAACTCTCTCCCATTTATCCTTCCTGGTCCGTTTATTACACTTCTTGAATAGGATCAACTTTGAATCTACATCTATTCAAAAATAAGAAGGAAAAGAGCTTGACAGTTTTGTCTGTTCTGTCACTGCTCAGTAGATAAATTCGTCTAGCTTTTATATTCCTGAGTACTTGTTATATTATATGACAGTTTATCTCACAAATTGTAGAAGGTCAACAACGTCCTCTGCAATCCTCTGTTGGAAAAGAGCTCTTCTTTCTCTGTGTCATCCATTCCAAGAAAAAGGCCAAAAAAAGAAAGGAGGAAGAGGAGGGGTTGGATCCCGAAAGGACAAATAAAGAGCAGTAAAAACACTCACACTGCGGTAACCAAGTAGTTTACGCTTAGCAGGTGGGAGTGTCTACTCTGGGTGAATGTGTTCTAATAGCAGGTAGGAGTGTCTACTCTGGGTGAATGTGTTCTAATAGCAGGTAGGAGTGTCGACTCTGGGTGAATGTGTTCTAATAGCAGGTAAGAGTGTCTACTCTGGGTGAATGTGTTCTAATAGCAGGTAGGAGTGTCTACTCTGGGTGAATGTGTTCTAATAGCAGGTAGGAGTGTCTACTCTGGGTGAATGTTTTCTAATAGCAGGTAGGAGTGTCTACTCTGGGTGAATGTGTACTAATAGCAGGTAGGAGTGTCTACTCTGGGTGAATGTGTTCTAATAGCAGGTAGGAGTGTCTACTCTGGGTGAATGTGTTCTAATAGCAGGTAGGAGTGTCTACTCTGGGTGAATGTGTACTAATAGCAGGTAGGAGTGTCTACTCTGGGTGAATGTGTTCTAATAGCAGGTAGGAGTGTCTACTCTGGGTGAATGTGTTCTAATAGCAGGTAGGAGTGTCTACTCTGGGTGAATGTTTTCTAATAGCAGGTAGGAGTGTCGACTCTGGGTGAATGTGTGGAGTTCTGAATTCTGTTCTCTCTCTCTTTTTGTATATCTCTCACAATGTCTCTCTCGCCCTCTGAAACCGCTGCACTGTAAACTCTCCTTGTGGGGTTTCAGCTCACCCCATAAATACTGGGAAGCTTCATCTGAAGTCTTTAGAGCAGGAAAAATCACTACTGATCATCATCTAGCTGCTCCACACTACCTAACCAGCAGCCTCCACTCTGCTCTCTTAAGACTGTCAGAGTGCCGGTCTCCTTACTGTCTTAATGCTTGATATATTGTTTTGTGGTGTCATACCCAGTCAGTAGATTGCAGCATTCTCTGCCTCCACACGTCTTCTTCGTCCCTGTCTTGTGCTGCAGGGTTGAAGGAGGATAAGAAGGAGCCTTGAGGAAATAATCATTGATCCTCTCTCTCTGTCTCCATATGCTCGAATAATCCCAATTTGTGTCGATTTGCTGAGGTCTAAACCGTTTGGTAAAATGACGTATTTTATATAGTGAGGGAATCCGCTCCTCTATGTTCCTTTTCTTCAGACGGTAGAGTGCAAGGTGGCCTGTTCTGTCTGGTGCATCGCGGCAACACCGATCCAGTCCCCAGCCCGGTACAGTGTCCCGTTATCACGTTGTTGTTTTAGCTCTGAGGCACGCAGGCTGCCGTAGTGTTGAGAGATGGTATGGAACCGATCTGGGTTCTGAACACACACGGACAGACACCGTCACGCAGCGGCGACAAAAACCACCAATAAAAACATCATGGGATTTGCGCACTAATGTCTCCACAGCCCAACGCATTCACACGCTAATATGTCAAAATAAGACGCATAGCTGGCTCGGTTAAAGGGTCGTTTTTACGCATTTCAATGATGGCAGACTCCCGACGTGTCGCGTCTCACTCGCAGCAAATAACACGAGTCTTCAAGACAGATTCAACAATTTCATAAATTAGCCTAAAAAGATAAGGAGTTCCATATATGTCCCTTTATATCTCCATCTCGTAGTGGTGAAGTTTATTGCAGTCTAATATTTCCTGAAGGTAGAATTTTAAGTCCAAATCTGTCTGTCTGTGGTCCTGATGCTGACAGAATGAGCGGCGGGGTGATTAGTCGGTCCATCCCCCGCGGTCCCCGTTCAGCATCGCGTATCCACTGCACCTGCCGCCCCCCTCCGCCATTCTGAAGCACCGCAGAGTGGCCAATACACACTGCAGCTCCTCTCAGATCCTCTCACAAAGAGGAGGAGGGGGTAGGAGGCGCGGGGTGCATGTGGTGGCTCGGTTTATGCAAGTGAGTCAGACGAGATATATTGCCACGTTCACATAAACTGGGAAATCAGAACTCGGAAATCTTCGACGACTCTGTGCATCCAAGACAACTGGGAACTCGATTTTTTTTACGAGCTCCAACGAGGAAAAACCAATTTTGAACGATAATCCAACTCGGAATTCCAAGTCGAAAAATCGGGCATATTTCTGGAGCTCCAACTTTCACACCTGAAGATAACTGACATCATGATCTGTCCTTGTTTTTATCCGAATTTCCAGTTGTTTTCAAAACCCCATTGTGTTCACATGGTAGTTGGAAGTAGGAAACGCTGACATTTCCGATCTGCTTACTGGTTGTAGTTTTACACATTCTGCTTTTAACCAGTTAGCAAGTCAGAGAATCCGAGTTCCGACTATCACTAGAACGTTGCATTAGTTGTTGCTTTCTCTCCAAACTCTCTGACGTTAGAGCTTACATGTAGTGATGACAGTGGCGAGTATAAACTGAACTCCTTGAGTCGACCATTTTGGACCGAGGAGAAGCATGTTCTGACAAGAGAGAGTTTCTGCATTTAAGAGCCGTAATGGTACAGTCTCTCTCTCCCCGTGCGGAATAGTAATACATGTGGCCTTATACATCAAAGCACGTGACATCTATTTTAAAATATATGATCATATATTTAAAACTCATATATAATGGTGACATACACGTTAATATATGTTAATAACATACAGTATATAAATCTCATACACCCCTACAAAAAATAATCATATGTATATGATATTTCATCATGAAAAATGTACTTTTATTCAATGCATTTATTGCTTTGTATTCCAGAAACAAAACGTTTTTTTTTTTTTTTTACATGGCATATTTAAAACAAATCACACATGTAGGGATGAGTTATTTTCTAATTGCATTTAGAGTTAGGCAAATGTAATGACTACTTTGTCATATCTTTGTATCTACTGTAGATGTTGCCTTCTCATTTTGAGATTGAGATGGTGTAAACTATTGTAGGTGTATAATTTGTGATGTACACATTTTGAAAACGTACAGAAACCTCAGTACAGAAATCTCGGTATGAATGTTTATTATTATTATTATTATTTATTATGTTTACTATAGTTGTGGCTGACCATAAAGTTATGGAATAACATTGTATTTGGTAAAACATGGTTTAGATATTGTTGTAATCCACCATTATTTTGGGCAAGGGATTTCCATTGGGAATTGTTTATGCCTGTTGCCACCAGCAGGGGGCGTCTCCCCCTCTCTCCTTTAACAACACTCGAAGAAGACACCTGTAACAACTCTATCACTTCTCCTACTGTATTTTTGTCTTTGTTCTCTTAAACGGGTACACTACATGACCAAAAATATGTAGACACCTGCTCGTCCAACATCTTATTCCAAAATTATGGGCGTTAATATGGAGTTGGTCCCCCCCCCCTTCGCTGCTATAACAGCCTCCACTCTTCAGGGAAGGCTTTCCACTAGATGTTGGAACATTGCTGCTATAACAGCCTCCACTCTTCTGGGAAGGCTTTCCACTAGATGTTGGAACATTGCTGCTATAACAGCCTCCACTCTTCTGGGAAGGCTTTCCACTAGATGTTGGAACATTGCTGCTATAACAGCCTCCACTCTTCTGGGAAGGCTTTCCACTAGATGTTGGAACATTGCTGCTATAACAGCCTCCACTCTTCTGGGAAGGCTTTCCACTAGATGTTGGAACATTGCTGCTATAACAGCCTCCACTCTTCAGGGAAGGCTTTCCACTAGATGTTGGAACATTGCTGCTATAACAGCCTCCACTCTTCTGGGAAGGCTTTCCACTAGATGTTGGAACATTGCTGCTATAACAGCCTCCACTCTTCTGGGAAGGCTTTCCACTAGATGTTGGAACATTGCTGCTATAACAGCCTCCACTCTTCTGGGAAGGCTTTCCACTAGATGTTGGAACATTGCTGCTATAACAGCCTCCACTCTTCTGGGAAGGCTTTCCACTAGATGTTGGAACATTGCTGCTATAACAAGGAGCTAAATTAATTAAATAAGAAGAATGATGATATGATATGATGATCATATGGTAAAGAACATTGAGAGCACCCTTACCTGTCGATCTATTAATCACGTCTCCGTAATCTAGCATGGGTTGGATGGTCATCTGAATCAGGGTTAGTTTCGGCAGCTGGGGTGAAAGAGGAGCGATTACGATAGAAGAAACCAAGTCTTAGATTTAACTTTAGCCTGCAGTGTCAGGTTCTGACCTTTTATTCCTTTGTTATGTCTTTGTTTTAGTTGGGGTGGGAAGTCTATGTTTGTTTTTCTATGTTTGGTTTCTGTGTTCGGGCCTAGTATGGTTCTCAATCAGAGGCAGGTGTCGTTAGTTGTCTCTGATTGAGAATCATACTTAGGTAGCCTTTTTCCACCTGTGTTTTGTGGGTGTTTGTTTTCCGTGTCAGTGTCTGTCGCCACACGGGACTGTTTCGTTTTGTTCACATCGTTTATTGTTTTGTTGCTTTTGTTATTAAATCATTATGGACACTTACCACGCTGCATTTGGGTCCGATTCCTGCTACACCTCCTCAGACGAAGAGGAGGATATCTGTTACACGCAGCTTTATAATATGTGCTGAGAGAAGGACAGTGTACCTTCTTACTCCCAAGTACTTGTATAGGGTGACTACCTAAAGCTCTAAACCCTCAGAGGTAGTAATCACACCTGTGGGGAGAGGGCCATTCTTCTTACCAAACCACATGACCTTTGTTTTGGAGGTGTTCAGAACAAGGTTAAGGGCAGAGAAAGCTTGTTGGACACTAAGAAAGCTTTGTTGTAGAGCATTTAACACAAAATCCAGGGAAGGGCCAGCTGAATATAAGACTGTATCATCTGCATATTAATGGACGAGAGAGCTTCTTACTGCCTGAGCTATGTTGTTGATGTAAATTGAGAAGAGTGTGGGGCCTAGGATCAAGCCTTGGGGTACTCCCTTCGTGACAGGCAGTGGCTGAGACAGCAGATGTTCTGACTTTATACACTGCACTCTTTGAGAGAGGTAGTTAGCAAACCAGGCCAAAGACCCCTCAGAGACACCAATACTCCTTAGCCGGCCCACAAGAAAGGAATGGTCTACCGTATCATAAAAATAGCAGTACAATATTGCTTAGAATCAAGAGCAATGGTGACATCATTGAGGACCTTTAAGGTTGCAGTGACACATCCATAACCTGAACGGAAACCAGATTGCATACCCGAGAGAATACTATAGACATCAAGAAAGCCAGTCAGTTGATTATTGACATGTTTTTCCAACACTTTTGATGAACAAAGCAAAATAGAAATAGGCCTATAACAGTTAGGATCAGCTTGAAATAAGCTTGAAATAAAGGACGAACCGTGGCTGCCTTCCAAGCAATGGGAACCTCCCCAGAAAGGAGAGACAGGCTTGGCGATGATAGGGGCAGCAACCTTAAAGAAGAAACCTGACCCAGATGTTTTTTTGGGGGTCAAGTTTAAAGAGCTCCTTTAGCACTTAGGACTCAGCGATTGCTTGCAGGGAGAAACTTTGTAGCGGGGCAGGGGAAAAAGAGGGAGAAGCATCAGGGATAGTCGCATTAGAAGGGGTGGGAGATGAGGAAATGTTGGACGGGCAAGGAGGCATGGCTGAGTCAAATAGGAATCCTGATTAAATTAAGTGGTGATTAAAGAGCTCAGCCATGTGCTTCTTGTCAGTAACAACCACATCATCAACATTAAGGGACAACGGCATCTGGGAGGAGGAGGGTCTTTATTCTCCAGGTCTTTTCTTGGGGTTCGACCCACAGAGAGAGAACCGCTCCTTAAAGTAACTGACTTTGGCCCTCCGGATAGCTTGAGTGCACTTACAGTCAGCCTGAGTATGCGCGTGCAGAGCCTTTCGCCAAATGCAATTCTTGAGGTGAAGTGACTTGGTAAAATTACAAGATCACGGTCGAACCAGGGGCTGAACCTGTTTTTAATTCTCATTTTCTTTATGGAGGCGTGTTTCTTAACAATACCACTGAAAATATCAAAAAAGAAGGTCCAAGCGTCTCATTCTATACCAATTTACAGAGGTCAGTTCATGAAGGAATACTTACTCATTAAAGTTTTTTAGCAACCGTCTATGACAAATCAGGACAGGTTGTTTCACTGAGCAGCCATTGCCACCACCATGCTTCACCGTAGGGATGCTGCCACCACCATGCTTCACCGTAGGGATGGTGCCAGGTTTTCTGTTGTCACACCCATCCCTACGGTGAAGCATGGTGGTGGCAGCATCCCTATGACGAAGCATGGTGGTGGCAGCATCATGCTGTGGGGATGTTTTCCAGCAGCAGGGACTGTGAGACTAGTCAGGATCCAGGGAAAGATGAACAGAGCAAAGTACAGAGAGATCCTTGATGACTCATTAAATCTGTCTTCATGTCTGTCTGTCTATTAGACTCATTATATCATTCTTTATATTTAACCAGACTGAGAACAATTTACAACAAGCAACAACCTGGGGAATTAGTTACAGGGGAGAGGAGGATGAATGAGCCAATTGGAAGGAGGGGATGATTAGGTGACCATGACGGTATGAGAGCCAGGATTGGGAATTTAGCCAGGACACCAGGGTTAACACCCCAACACTTAAGATAATTGCCTTGGGATCATTAGTGACCACAGAGAGTAAGGACACCCATTTAACATCCCATCTGAAAGATGACAACTTACACAGGATAATGTCCACAAACACTGACCTGGGGGTATTAGCAGATCAGTGAGTTGTCAGCACTGATCAGTAGACTTTACACACACCTGCATCTCTGTCAGTCATGTTCATCCACGAAATGCACATGAAGAAGACCAAGCAGACACTTTTCCAGGCAGGGCCTTTTAAATCATATTCCTGAGCAGGACTTATTCATATTTACTCGCCATCAACAATTTGATATTTGTTTTTGAAAAAAACATGGCCTGTCTTTTGCGACGTGGTTTGGCACAAAGTTTCTGATATTTTTTTGGGTGGTGCCCCTTGTTTAGTGGTGTTGCAGACTGGGGCCTTTCAGAACAGGTGTATATATACTGAGATCATGTGACAGATCATGTGACACTTAGATTGCACACAGGTGGACTTTATTTAACTAATTATGTGACTTCTGGAGGTAATTGGTTGCACCAGATCTTATTTAGGGGTTTCATAGCAAAGAATACATATGCACTCACCACTTTTCCGTTATTTCGATTTTTTTGAAACAAGTTATTTTTTAATTTCACTTCACCAATTTGGACTATTTTATTTATGTCCATTAGATGAAATCCAAATAAAAATCTACTTAAATTACAGGGTTGTAAAGCAACAAAATAGGAAAAACGCCAAGGGGGATGAATACTGTTGTAAGGCCCTGTATTTTCTCACGTGTTTGCTGTGCCCCAGACGGCGTGCAATCCCCCTACATAGTGCATTCTCTTTGGCAAGGGCCCACAGAAGTAGTGCACTACATAGGGAATGGGATGCCTAGTCTCTCCACACAGCCTCTGTATGTCGGGCAAGCCAGGACTATAGCTCACAGGATGAAATCACAAACAATTTACCCAAACATATTTTATTTATCGCCTTATTTCATGTTAGTAACTGCATGTCATTTTCCATAACTCCCTGTTGATGCATTCATTAACCAAACCATACAATATTATCTCCCTCACCAACTTCAAACATCAGCTATCCGAGCAGCTAACCGATCGCTGCAGCTGTACATAGTCTATTGGTAAATAGCCCACCCATTTTCACCTACCTCATCCCCATACTGTTTTTATTTATTTACTTTTCTGCTCTTTTGCACACCAACATCTCTACCTGTACATGACCATCTGATCATTTATCACTCCAGTGTTAATCTGCAAAATTGTAATTATTTGCCTACCTCCTCATGCCTTTTGCACACATTGTATATAGACTCCCCCTTTTTTTCTACTGTGTAATTGACTTGTTAATTGTTTACTCCATGTGTAACTCTGTGTTGTCTGTTCACACTGCTATGCTTTATCTTGGCCAGGTCGCAGTTGCAAATGAGAACTTGTTCTCAACTAGCCTACCTGGTTAAATAAAGGTGAAATAAATCAAATAAAATTAAAATTAAAATAAAAAAAAACATAACAAGAGAGAGAGAGAGACTAGATAAACAACCTGGATGTATGTCATAGTTTTACTATTACATCGGTTCTATATACTGAGCAGGGCCATAGACATGGGTTACAGTCCAGATCACATCCTGATATATTCCCTAGGGACTGAGCAGGGCCATAGACATGGGTTACAGTCCTGATCACATCCTGATATATTCCCTAGGGACTGAGCAGGGCCATAGACATGGGTTACAGTCCAGATCACATCCTGATATATTCCCTAGGGACTGAGCAGGGCCATAGACATGGGTTACAGTCCTGATCACATCCTGATATATTCCCTAGGGACTGAGCAGGACCATAGACATGGGTTACAGTCCTGATCACATCCTGATATATTCCCTAGGGACTGAGCAGGGCCATAGACATGGGTTACAGTCCTGATCACATCCTGATATATTCCCTAGGGACTGAGCAGGGCCATAGACATGGGTTACAGTCCTGATCACATCCTGATATATTCCCTAGGGACTGAGCAGGGCCATAGACATGGGTTACAGTCCAGATCACATCCTGATATATTCCCTAGGGACTGAGCAGGACCATAGACATGGGTTACAGTCCAGATCACATCCTGATATATTCCCTGTATAGTCAGAAGGAGTGGACTATGTAGGGAATAGGGACTGTGTAGGGAATAGGGACTGTGTAGGGAATAGGGACTGTGTAGGGAATAGGGACTGTGTAGGGAATAGGGACTATGTAGGGAATAGGGACTGTGTAGGGAATAGGGACTGTGTAGGGAATAGGGACTGTAGGGAATAGGGACTGTGTAGGGAATAGGGACTTTGTAGGGAATAGGGACTGTGTAGGGAATAGGGACTGGAATAGGGACTGTGTAGGGAATAGGGACTGGAATAGGGACTGTGTAGGGAATAGGGAATAGGGACTTGTAGGGAATAGGGAACCACTGGTGTAGGGAATAGGACTGGAATAGGGACTGTACTAGACTAATAGGGACTGGAATAGGGACTGTGTAGGGAATATATAACATAATACACTGGCTAACCACTGGTGTGGGTTAAGACTCAGTGGAAATGCATCACCATAGTACTAGACTAGTACTCATATTAAGTCAGTACTGCTGTAGTACTCTTATACAGTCCAGTTTAAGTCAGTACTGCTGTAGTACTCTTATACAGTCCAGTTTAAGTCAGTACTGCTGTAGTACTCTTATACAGTCCAGTTTAAGTCAGTACTGCTATAGTACTCTTATACAGTCCAGTTTAAGTCAGTACTGCTGTAGTACTCTTATACAGTCCAGTTTAAGTCAGTACTGCTGTAGTACTCTTATATAGTCCAGTTTTACTGTGCAATTAGCTGTAGCCCCTGACATGGTGATCAATAATCAATAATATTATGAAGTTGGTTAAATATTGATCATATTTATAATTCGCATTGACAATGATACATGGTGCTGGACTGTAATTAAGGTTATGAGGTACACTAGTGGCTTTACATTGAGCCCTGGTGATGGGAGTCTGGTGGCAGAGTTATCAGGTACACTAGTGGCTTTACATTGAGCCCTGGTGGCAGAGTTATCAGGTACACTAGTGACTCAGCTCGTCTGTTGAACACTACAGGGGGAAACAATGAGCTCTGTAAGGGTTACACTACAGGGAGAAACAATGAGCTCTGTAAGGGTTACACTGCAGGGAGAAACAATGAGCTCTGTAAGGGTTACACTACAGGTGGAAACAATGAGCTCTGTAAGGGTTACACTACAGGGGGAAACAATGAGCTCTGTAAGGGTTACACTACAGGGGGAAACAATGAGCTCTGTAAGGGTTACACTACAGGGGGAAACAATGAGCTCTGTAAGGGTTACACTACAGGGAGAAACAATGAGCTCTGTAAGGGTTACACTACAGGGGAAACAATGAGCAATGAAACAATGAGCTCTGTAAGGGTTACACTACAGGGGGAAACAATGAGCTCTGTAAGGGTTACACTGCAGGGGGAAACAATGAGCTCTGTAAGGGTTACACTACAGGGGAAACAATGAGCTCTGTAAGGGTTACACTACAGGGGAAACAATGAAACAAGGGGGAAACAATGAGCTCTGTAAGGGTTACACTACAGGGAAACAATGAGCTCTGTAGGGTTACACTACAGGAAACAATGAGCTCTGTAAGGGTTACACTACAGGGGGAACAATGAGCTCTGTAACAATGAGCTCTGTAAGGGTTACACTACAGGGGAAACAATGAGCTCTGTAAGGGTTACACAATGAGCTCTGTAGGGGGAAACAATGAGCTCTGTAAGGGTTACACTACAAACAATGAGCTCTGTAACAATGAGCAATGAGCTCTGTAAGGGTTACAAACAATGAGCTCTGTAAGGGTTACACTACAGGAAACAATGAGCTCTGTAAGGGTTACACTATGAGCTCTGTAAGGGTTACACTACAGGGGAAACAATGAGCTCTGTAAGGGTTACACTACAGGGGGAAACAATGAGCTCTGTAAGGGTTACACTACAGGGGGAAACAATGAGCTCTGTAAGGGTTACACTACAGGGGGAAACAATGAGCTCTGTAAGGGTTACACTACAGGGGGAAACAATGAGCTCTGTAAGGGTTACACTACAGGGGGAAACAATGAGCTCTGTAAGGGTTACACTACAGGGGGAAACAATGAGCTCTGTAAGGGTTACACTACAGGGGGAAACAATGAGCTCTGTAAGGGTTACACTACAGGGGGAAACAATGAGCTCTGTAGGGTTACATAGGGGGTAAAGTCTGACAATGAGCTCTGTAAGGGGATTACACTGGCAGGGGGAAACAATGAGCTCTGTACTAAGGGCAGGGTGTGCTAACAGGCTGAGCTCTTAAGGGTTCTACCTGTGTGGTACTAAGGGGGAAACAATGAGCTCTGTAAGGGTTACACTACTAATCCCTCTGCAGTTCTAATGGGACTGTGTTACTAACAATGAGCTCTGTAAGGGTTACACTACTAGGGGGTAAACAATGAGCTCTGTGGTACTAAGGGTTACACTCTGCAGGGGAAACAATGAGCTCTGCAGTTCTATAGGGTTACACTACAGGGTGGTACTAACAATGAGCTCTGTAAGGGTTAGTTCTACAGGGGTAAACAATGAGCTCTGTGTGGTACTAAGGGTTAATCACTATAGGGGGAAACAATGAGCTCTGTGTGGTACTAAGGCTAGGCTAATCCCTCTGCAGTTCTGTAGTTACACTACAGGGGAAACAATGAGCTCTGTAAGGGTTACACTACAAGGGGAAACAATGAGCTCTGTAAGGGTTACACTAATCCTCTGCAGGGGTGGTAAACAATGAGCTCTGTAAGGGTTACACTGCAGGGGCTAAACAATGAGCTCTGTAGGCTAATTCTGCAGTTCTGTACAGGGGGAAACAATGAGCTCTGTGGGTTACTAAGGGGCTAAACAATGAGCTCTGTTCTATATGACTGGGTTACACCCTCTGCAGTTCTGTATGACTGTGGGTACTAAACAATGAGCTCTGTAAAGGCTAGGCTACAGTTCTATACCTAGGGGAAACAATGAGCTCTGTAAGGGTTACACTCTGCAGTTCTAGACTGGAAACAATCCCTCTGCAGTTCTGAGCTCTGTAAGGGTTACACTACAGGGAAACAATGAGCTCTGTTCTAATGACTGTGTGGTACTAAGGCAATAATCCTCTGCAGTTATATATGCCTGGTGGTACTAAGGCTACTACAGGGTGTGGTAAACAATGAGCTCTGTACTAAGGGTTACCCTCTGCAGTTCTATATGGAAACAATGAGCTCTGTAAGGGTTACACTATGACTGTGTGGTACTAAGGCTAGGCTAATCCCTCTGCAGTTCTAACAATGAGCTCTGCAGTTCTGTAGGGTTACACTACAGGGAAACAATGAGCTCTGTGTGGTACTAAGGGTTAATCCTCTAGTTCAGGGGAAACAATGAGCTCTGTAACTAAGGGTTACCCTCTGCAGTTCTATATGGGTGGTAAACAATGAGCTCTGTAAGGGTTACACTACAGGGGCAAACAATGACTGTGTCTGGCTAGGCTAATCCCTCTGCAGTTACACTATATGCAGGTGGTAAACAATGAGCTCTGTAAGGGTTACACTGCAGTTCTAGGGGGAAACAATGAGCTCTGTCCCTCTGCAGTTCTATATGACTGTGTGGTACTAAGGCTAGGCTAATCCCTCTGCAGTTCACTAGTTCTAGGTGGGTACTAACAATGAGCTCTGTGTGTGGTACTAAGGTTACACCCTCTCTGCAGTTCTATATGCCTGTGTGGTACTAAGGCAATCCCTCTGAGCTCTGTGTGGTACTAAGGGTTCTGCAGTTCTACACTAAGGGGAAAGTTCTAATGAGCTCTGTAACTAAGGTTAACCCTCTGCAGTTCTATATGGTGTGGTAAACAAATCCCTCTGCAGCTCTGTAAAGGCTACACTACCCTCTGGTTCTATATGACTCTGTGGTACTAACAATGAGCTCTGGCTAGGCTAATCCCTCTGCAGTTCTATATGTTACACTATATGACTGTGGGTAAACAATCCTCTGCAGTTCTAGCTCTAAGGCTAGGCTAATCCCTCTGGTTCTATATGCCTGTGGGTACTTAGGCACTGCAGGGGATTCCCTCTGAATATTTTGGTACTAACATCTACCATATGCCTGTGTGGTACTAAGGCTAGGCTAATGCTTTGGTACATCTAATCCATCTGTTCTATATGACTTTGGTTTTTCCCTCTGTTCTTGAATTATCTGGTGTCAGGAGAATCCCTCTGAAAGACTGTGTGGTAGAGTACAGATGTAGGATCTCTAATTTGAGCCAGTTTCTGCAGTTCTATATGCCTGTGTGGTAAAGGCTAGGCTAATCCTCTGCAGTTCCATATGACTGTGTGGTACTAAGGCTAGGCAATAGTTTTTGTGGATTATAATTAGTTCTATATTGTTTTTTAATCCCTCTGTTCTATATGGTGTTGATAATCCCTCTGCATTTTCATTATGGTAAAGGCTAGGCTAATCAGTTCTAGTCTGACATTTTCTGCAGTTCTATATGACTGTGTGGTACTAAGGGGCTAATTAGTTCATAACTTTATATCCCTTTAATTTAGTTCCTTGAATGCAATAGTTCTATATGTGTTGGTACATTAATCCTCTGCAGTTCTGTATGCAAAAATTCCTGCAAGCAGGATGAGTTCAAACTGTGTGGTATGATATCCCTCTGGCATCTGTAGTACTAAGGCTAGGCTAATCCCTCTGCAGTTCAATTGTGTGGTACTAGGCTGGCTTGATATGCTTCAAGTAATCCCTCTGCAAAATCAATGCACGGTATGTTGACTGTGTGGTACTAAGGCTAGGGTATGATCTGAATATGCCTGTGTGGTACTAAGGCTAGGCTAATCCTCTGCAGTTCTATATGACTGTGTGTGTACTAAGGCTAGGCTAATCCCTCTGCAGTTCTATATGACTGTGTGGTACTAAGGCTAGGCTAATCCCTCTGCAGTTCTATATGACTGTGTGGTACTAAGGCTAGGCTAATCCCTCTGCAGTTCTATATGACTGTGTGGTACTAAGGCTAGTTCTATATGACTGCTAATCCCTCTGCAGTTCTATATGCCTGTGTGGTACTAAGGCTAGGCTAATCCCTCTGCAGTTCTATATGACTGTGTGGTACTAAGGCTAGGCTAATCCCTCTGCAGTTCTATATGACTGTGTGGTACTAAGGCTAGGCTAATCCCTCTGCAGTTCTATATGACTGTTCTAAGGCTAGGCTAATCCCTCTGCAGTTCTATATGACTGTGTGGTACTAAGGCTAGGCTAATCCCTCTGCAGTTCTATATGACTGTGTGGTACTAAGGCTAGGCTAATCCCTCTGCAGTTCTATATGACTGTGTGGTACTAAGGCTAGGCTAATCCCTCTGCAGTTCTATATGACGTGTGGTACTAAGGCTAGGCTAATCCTCTCTGCAGTTCTATATGCCTGTGTGGTACTAAGGCTAGGCTAATCCCTCTGCAGTTCTATGTGTGACTGTGTGGTACTAAGGCTAGGCTAATCCCTCTGCAGTTCTATATGACTGTGTGGTACTAAGGCTAGGCTAATCCTCTGCAGTTCTATATGACTGTGTGGTACTAAGGCTAGGCTAATCCCTCTGCAGTTCTATATGACTGTGTGGTACTAAGGCTAGGCTAATCCCTCTGCAGTTCTATATGACTGTGTGGTACTAAGGCTAGCAGTTCTATATGACTAATCCCTCTGCAGTTCTATATGACTGTGTGGTACTAAGGCTAGGCTAATCCCTCTGCAGTTCTATATGACTGTGTGGTACTAAGGCTAGGCTAATCCCTCTGCAGTTCTATATGACTGTGTGGTACTAAGGCTAGGCTAATCCCTCTGCAGTTCTATATGACTGTGTGGTACTAAGGCTAGGCTAATCCCTCTGCAGTTCTATATGACTGTGTGGTACTAAGGCTAGGCTAATGCCTGTCTGCAGTTCTATATGACTGTGTGGTACTAAGGCTAGGCTAATCCCTCTGCAGTTCTATATGACTGTGTGGTACTAAGGCTAGGCTAATCCCTCAGTTCTATATGCCTGTGTGGTAGTTCTCTGCAGTTCTATATGACTGTGTGGTACTAAGGCTAGGCTAATCCCTCTGCAGTTCTATATGACTGTGTGGTACTAAGGCTAGGCTAATCCCTCTGCAGTTCTATATGACTGTGGGTACTAAGGCTAGGCTAATCCCTCTGCAGTTCTATATGACTGTGTGGTACTAAGGCTAGGCTAATCCTCTGCAGTTCTATATGCAGTTCTATATGACTGTGTGGTACTAAGGCTAGGCTAATCCCTCTGCAGTTCTATATGACTGTGTGGTACTAAGGCTAGGCTAATCCCTCTGCAGTTCTATATGACTGTGTGGTACTAAGGCTACTAATCCCTCTGCAGTTCTATATGACTGTGTGGTACTAATCTAATCCCTCTGCAGTTCTATATGACTGTGTGGTACTAAGACTAGGCTAATCCTTCTGCAGTTCTCTATGCAAAACATGTGCCTCTGAATATGCCTGTGTGGTACTAAGGCTAGGCTAATCCTTCTGCAGTTCTCTATGCAAAACATGTGCCTCTGAATATGCCTGTGTGGTACTAAGGCTAGGCTAATCCCTCTGCAGTTCTATATGACTGTGTGGTACTAAGGCTAGGCTAATCCCTCTGCAGTTCTATATGACTGTGTGGTACTAAGGCTAGGCTAATCCCTCTGCAGTTCTATATGACTGTGTGGTACTAAGGCTAGGCTAATCCCTCTGCAGTTCTATATGACTGTGTGGTACTAAGGCTAGGCTAATCCCTCTGCAGTTCTATATGCCTGTGTGGTACTAAGGCTAGGCTAATGCAGTTCCTAAGGCTAGGCTCTCTGCAGTTCTCTATGCAAAACATGTGCCTCTGAATATGCCTGTGTGGTACTAAGGCTAGGCTAATCCCTCTGCAGTTCTCTGCAGTTCTATATGACTGTGTGGTACTAAGGCTAGGCTAATCCCTCTGCAGTTCTATATGACTGTGTGGTACTAGGCTAATCCCTCTGCAGTTCTATATGGCTAATCCCCCTCTGCAGTTCTATATGACTGTGTGGTACTAAGGCTAGGCTAATCCCTCTGCAGTTCTATATGACTGTGTGGTACTAAGGCTAGGCTAATCCCTCTGCAGTTCTATATGACTGTGTGGTACTAAGGCTAGGCTAATCCCTCTGCAGTTATATATGACTGTGTGGTACTAAGGCTAGGCTAATCCTCTGCAGTTCTATATGACTGTGTGGTACTAAGGCTAGGCTAATCCCTCTGCAGTTCTATATGACTGTGTGGTACTAAGGCTAGGCTAATCCCTCTGGTTCTAATGCCCCTCTAATCCCTCTGCAGTTCTATATGACTGTGTGGTACTAAGGCTAGGCTAATCCTCTGCAGTTCTATATGCCTGTGTGGTACTAAGGCTAGGCTAATCCCTCTGCAGTTCTATATGCCTGTGTGGTACTAAGGCTAGGCTAATCCCTCTGCAGTTCTATATGACTGTGTGGTACTAAGGCTAGGCTAATCCCTCTGCAGTTCTATATGACTGTGTGGTACTAAGGCTAGGCTAATCCTCTGCAGTTCTATATGCCTGTGTGGTACTAAGGCTATAATCCCTCTGCAGTTCTATATGACGTGTGGTACTAAGGCTAGGCTAATCCCTCTGCAGTTCTATATGCCTGTGTGGTACTAAGGCTAGGCTAATCCTCTGCAGTTCTGTATGCAAAACATGTGCCTCTGAATATGCCTGTGTGGTACTAAGGCTAGGCTAATCCCTCTGCAGTTCTATATGAGTTCTATATGACTGTGTGCAGTACTAATATGCCTGTGTGGTACTAGGCTAATCCCTCTGCAGTTCTATATGACTGTGTGGTACTAAGGCTAGGCTAATCCTCTGCAGTTCTATATGACTGTGTGGTACTAAGGCTAGGCTAATCCCTCTGCAGTTCTATATGACTGTGTGGTACTAAGGCTAATCCTCTGGCTAATCCCTCTGCAGTTCTATATGACTGTGTGGTACTAAGGCTAGGCTAATCCCTCTGCAGTTCTATATGCAGTGTGGTACTAAGGCTAGGCTAATCCCTCTGCAGTTCTATATGCCTGTGGTGGTACTAAGGCTAGGCTAATCCCTCTGCAGTTCTATATGACTGTGTGGTACTAAGGCTTAATCCCTCTGCAGTTCTATGACTGTGTGGTACTAAGGCTAGGCTAATCCCTCTGCAGTTCTATATGACTGTGTGGTACTAAGGCTAGGCTAATCCCTCTGCAGTTCTATATGACTGTGTGGTACTAAGGCTAGGCTAATCCCTCTGCAGTTCTATATCCCTGTGTGGTACTAAGGCTAGGCTAATCCCTCTGCAGTTCTATATGACTGTGTGGTACTAAGGCTAGGCTAATCCCTCTGCAGTTCTGTATGCCTGTGTGGTACTAAGGCTAGGCTAATCCCTCTGCAGTTCTATATGACTGTGTGGTACTAAGGCTAGGCTAATCCCTCTGCAGTTCTGTATGCCTGTGTGGTACTAAGGCTAGGCTAATCCCTCTGCAGTTATATATGACTGTGTGGTACTAAGGCTAGGCTAATCCTAAGGCTCTGCAGTTCTATATGACTGTGTGGTACTAAGGTACTAAGGCTATGCCTGCTAATCCCTCTGCAGTTCTATATGACTGTGTGGTATGCCTGTCTATATGCCTGTGTGGTACTAAGGCTAGGCTAATCCCTCTGCAGTTCTATATGACTGTGTGGTACTAAGGCTAGACTGTGTGGTACTAAGCTAAATATGCCTGTGTGCTCTGCACAGTAAGGTGTTGTACTTATTTAATGCAGTTTACAGTGGGTTGTTATTTAATGCAGTTTACAGTAAGGTGTTGTACTTATTTAATGCAGTTACAGTAAGGTGTTGTACTTATTTAATGCAGTTTACAGTAAGGTGTTGTACTTATTTAATGCAGTTTACAGTAAGGTGTTGTACTTATTTAATGCAGTTTACAGTAAGGTGTTGTACTTATTTAATGCAGTTTACAGTAAGGTGTTGTACTTATTTAATGCAGTTTACAGTAAGGTGTTGTACTTATTTATTTAATGCAGTTTACAGTAAGGTGTTGTACTTATTTAATGCAGTTTACAGTAAGGTGTTGTACTTATTTAATGCAGTTTACAGTAAGGTGTTGTACTTATTTAATGTACTTATTTAATGCAGTTTACAGTAAGGTGTTGTACTTATTTAATGCAGTTTACAGTAAGGTGTTGTACTTATTTAATGCAGTTTACAGTACGGTGTTGTACTTATTTAATGCAGTTTACAGTAAGGTGTTGTACTTATTTAATGTTGTGCTGGTACATAAACCAGTCAATTTCCAGGGATTCATTCAAGTAGATTAGCTACTAATCTATGTGTAAAAGAAAAGGGCTTTATAACTACAGGTGATTGATTTGATTGATTGATTGATTGATTGATTGATTAGCTGCGTTGTTTCAAAGCTTCCAGTGAAAATATGGTGAGCAAAGAACTGTTAGGGCTCACAGAGGTGAAATGTCTGTTCATTCCCGTCAACAAAGGCAAACATATTAAAATAGCCATTCTATAAAATCACTTAAATCAAATAAGAGTTTAATGCCTTTATCAACTGCAGTAGTTCATTCATTGCCCTTTTTTAAAAATGTATTTAGTCCATTCATTAGGGCACGCAACGTTTTAAAGGCTGGTTTAACGACACCTCCCTCCCTAATACAACATATACCTCAATCCATGCTGTACCTTCTGGCAGGGTCACATTCATTAGGGCACGCAACGTTTTAAAACGTTTTTTTTTTTTTTGCAACAGAAAATTTAAATGACTGTTACTTATTGGACGAGTCCTTCCATGTTTCAGACCGTTTCACTTCCGTTAGGTGCCTAAATGAACACAACCCAGTTTTTTTGTTTTACCTCATTGAGCCTCATGGGAAGCTACATGTTGCATAACTCTAGCAGACCGCGAGGGGGAACAAATGGCTTTTTATTGCTCAGGAGAGGACGAGGTAAATATTGGATGCAGAAACGTACCAACGTCCGGCACTCATGGATCTGTTTCATCTGTACATTTAACCAAAAACTCTTGTTATTCTGGCAACTAGTAGTAGAGCACCAGAGGAGGCTGGTGGTGGTAGGAGCTATAGGAGGACGGGCTCGTCATAATCGCTGGAATGGGATTAATGGAACGGTTCAAAACACATCAAACACATTAGAAACTAAGCGTTTGACTCCGTTCCGTTTATTCCATTTCAGTCACTACAACGAGCCCCATCCTCTAATAGCTTCTCCCACCAGCCTCCTCTGTATAGCACTCTGTCAGAGCACCTAGTACATAAACTCCCACAGCAATTAACTGAACCAGCGAGTCTTACAAAATGCATAGAAGACCAGTATCAAAAATGCCCTTGTAGTCAGTCTCCTGAAAACTCAACAACATAGGCTTACGTCTAAAATGGCACCCTATTCCCTATGTAGTGCACTACTTTAGACCAGGGCCCTATGGGGAAAAGGGAACCATTTTAGACATGCACATAGCGTACAACAATTCATATTTAGCAACAGGCAAGTCCCCAGAGCAAAATATGGGAGGAGAGGATGAGGGGAGGAGGGAGGGAGGGAGGAGTAGGAGAGGATGAGGGGAGGGAGGAGGTGTAGAGGATTAGGGGAGGAGGGAGGGAGGGAGGGAGGTGTAGGAGAGGATGAGGGGAGGGAGGAGGTGAGGATTAGGGAGGAGGAGGGGAGGAGAGGAGGAGGGGAGGGAGGAGGAGGAGGATGAGGGGAGGGAGGAGGAGAGGATGAGGGGAGGGGGAGGGAGGAGGAGGGAGGAGGGAGGGAGGAGAGAGGATTAGGGGAGGGAGGGAGGATTATGGGAGGAGGAAGGGAGGAAGGGGAGGAGAGGATTAGGGAGGGAGGATTAGGGGAGGAGGGAGGGAGGATTAGGGGAGGAGGGAGGGAGGAGGTGTAGAGGATGAGGGGAGGGAGGAGTAGGAGAGGATGAGGGGAGGGAGGATTAGGGGTGGAGGGAGGGAGGAGGTGTAGAGGATGAGGGGAGGGAGGATTAGGGAGGAGGGAGGGAGGAGGTGTAGAGGATGAGGGGAGGGAGGATTAGGGGAGCAGGGAGGGAGGAGGAGAGGGTGAGGGGAGGGAGGATTAGGGGAGGAGGGAGGAAGGAGGTGTAGAGGATGAGGGGGGAGGATTAGGGGGGAGGGAGGAGGGAGGGAGGAGGTGTAGAGGATGAGGGGAGGGAGGATTAGGGGAGGAAGGAGGGGAGAGGATGAGGGGAGGGAGGATTAGGGAGGAGAGGATTAGGGGAGGGAGGATTTAGGGAGGAAGGAGTAGGAGAGGATGAGGGGAGGGAGGATTAGGGGAGGAGAGGAGAGAGAGGATTAGGGGAGGGAGGGTTAGGGGATGAGGGATGGGGGAGGGAGGAGGTGTAGAGGATTAGGGGAGGGAGGAGGTGTAGAGGATTAGGGGAGGAGGGAGGGAGGAGGTGTAGAGGATGAGGGGAGGGAGGATTAGTGGAGGAAGGAGGGAGGAGGGGAGAGGGAGGGGAGGAGAGGATGAGGAGAGGGAGGAGGATGAGGGGAGGAGGGAGGGAGGGAGGAGAGGATTAGGGGAGGGAGGATTAGGGGAGGAGGGAGGGAGGAAGGGGAGGAGAGGATTAGGGGAGGGAGGATTAGGGGAGGAGGGAGGGAGGAGGTGTAGAGGATGAGGGGAGGGAGGAGTAGGAGAGGATGAGGGGAGGGAGGATTAGGGGAGGAGGGAGGGAGGAGGTGTAGAGGATGAGGGGAGGGAGGAGGGAGGGAGGAGGTGTAGAGGATGAGGGAGGGAGGATTAGGGAGCAGGGAGGGAGGAGGAGAGGATGAGGGGAGGGAGGATTAGGGGAGGAGGGAGGGAGGAGGAGGGGAGGTGTAGAGGATGAGGGGAGGGAGGATTAGGGGAGGAGGGAGGGAGGAGGAGGGAGAGGGAGGAGGATTTAGGGGGAGGAAGGAGTAGGAGGATGAGGGGAGGGAGGATTTAGGGAGGAAGGAGTAGGAGAGGATGAGGGGAGGGAGGATTAGGGAGGAAGGAGTAGGAGAGGATGAGGGGAGGGAGGATTAGGGGAGGAAGGAGTAGGAGAGGATGAGGGGAGGGAGGATTAGGGAGGAGGAGAGATGATTAGGGAGGGAGGATTTAGGGGAGGAGAGGAGGAGGAGGGAGGAAGGGGAGGAGGGGGAGGGAGGGATTGGGAGGAGGAGAGGAGGAGGAGAGGATTAGGGGAGAGAGGGGAGAGGAGGAGAGGATTAGGGGAGGAGAGGGAGGAGGGAGGGAGGAAGGGGAGGAGAGGATTAGGGAGGAGAGGAGGAGGGAGGAGGAAGGGGGAGGGAGGGGAGGGAAGGAAAGGATTAGGGGAGGAGGAGGGAGGGAGAGAGGATGGAGGGGGATGTGGGAGGAGGAGGGAGGGAGAAGGGGAGGAGGAGGCAGGGAGAAGGGAAGGAAGAGGGAGGGAGAAGGAGGAGGGGAGAGAGATGTGATGGGTCTGTTCTTTGTTTATTATATTCTTGGTTACTGAAACACAGGCGGAGCTGAAATGGGGAAGGATCACAGAATCATGACATTGTAGCATTAGTAAATAGTAACGTAATGTACGTTCTGGATATGGATTAGCATCAGAGACTGGCAGGGGACAGTTCTGATAGGACGTCTCTGTGTAGTGTAGCATGATCTATGCAGTACTAGAGCACCAACAATCAATACATTCTAGATACGTGGCTAAGTACTCATGTGTGTTTCTAAAGGAACATTATGACGTTCATTCACATCTTCATTCACGTTCATTCACTGTTCAATCTGAGTATTTAAAACAACAACTCAAATAGAGTATCTGGTTTTAAAGTATTTGTTCAACTGGGTAAAGAATATGTCCAAAATGGCTCCCTATTCCTGACATTGGGCACTACTTTCAACCAGCTCTGGTCAAAAATAGTGCACTATATAGGGATTAGGGTGCGATTTTAGATGTAACCGTTGTAAAAAGCTTCGCTGTCAATACTCGATTTGGTTAAAAGCGGCTTGGCTAGAAAATGAAAGGCACCAGTAGAGATCAGTAGAGACTCATAGATCACTAGTCTCTACAACTGTGCAGTTATACAGTATATAACCTTTATAGTGTTGAAGTCGGAAGTTTACATACCCCTTAGCCAAATACATTTAAACTCAGTTTTTCACCATTCCTGATATTTAATCCTAGTAAAAATTCCCTGTCTTAGGTCAGTTAGGATCACCACTTTATTTTAAGAATGTGAAATGTCAGAATAATAGTAGTGAGAATGATTTATTTCAGCTTTTATTTATTTCATCACATTCCCAGAAGTTTACATGCACTCAATTAGTATTTGGTAGCATTGCCTTTAAATTGTTTAACTTGGGTCAAACGTTTCAGGGAGCCTTCCACAAGCTTCCCACAATAAATTGGCTGAATTTTGGCCCATTCCTCCTGACAGAGCTGGTGTAACTGAGTCAGGTTTGTAGGTCTCCTTGCTAGAACACGGTTTTTCAGTTCTATAGGATTGTGTTCAGGGTTTTGTGATGGTCATTCCAATACCTTGACTTTGTTGTCCTTAAGCCATTTTTCCACAACTTTGGAAGTATGCTTGGGGTCCATTTGGAAGACCCATTTGCGACCAAGCTTTAACTTCCTGACTGATGTCTTGAGCTGTTGCTTCAATGTATCCACATCATTTTCCCGCCTGATGATGCCATCTATATTGTGAAGTGCACCAGTCCCTCCTGCAGCAAAGCACCCCCACAACATGATGCTGCCACCCCCGTGCTTCACGGATGGGATGGTGTTCTTCGGCTTGCTAACCTCCCCATTTTTCCTCCAAACATAATGATGGTCATTATGGCCAAACAGTTCTATTTGTGATTCATCAGACCAGAGGACATTTCTCCAAAAAGTCCCGATGTGCGGTTGGTTGCAAACCGTAGTCTGGCATTTTTATGGCGGTTTTGGAGCAGTGGCTTCTTCCTTGCTGAGCGGCCTTTCAGGTTATGTCGATATAGGACTCGTTTTACTGTGGATATAGATACTTTTGTACCTGTTTCCTCCAGCATCTTCACAAGGTCCTTTGCGGTTGTTCTGGGATTGATTTGCAGTTTTCGCACCAAAGTACGTTCATCTCTAGGAGACAGAACACGTCTCCTTCCTGAGACGTATGACGGCTGTGTGGTCCCATGGTGTTTATACTTGCGTACTATTGTTCGTACAGATGAACATGGTACCTTCAGGCGTTTGGAAATTGCTCCCAAGGATGAACCAGACTTGTGGAGGTCTACAATATTTTTTCTGAGCTCATGGCTGATTTCTTTAGATTTTCCCATGATATCAAGCAAAGAGCCACTGAGTTTGAAGGTAGGTCTTGAAATACATCCACAGGTACACCTCCAATTGACTCAAATGATGTCAATTAGCCTATCAGAAGATTCCAAAGCCGTGACATAATTTTCTGGAATTTTCCAAGCTGTTTAAAGGCACAATCAACTTAGTGTATGTAAACTTCTGACCCACTGGAATTGTGATACAGTGAGTTATAAGTGAAATAATCAATTGTTGGAAAGATTACTTGTGTTATGCACAAAGTAGATGTCCTAACAGACTTCCCAAAACTATAGTTTGTTAACATTTGTGCAGTGGTTGAAAAACGAGTTTTAAATGACTCCAACCTAAGTGTACGTAAACTTCCGACTTCAATTGTATAACAGTAACTTTCCCAAATTGTCCAGGTTTTCCTGAAGTCCTGATTGGAGGATTTCAGAAGTTCTGCTTATCCTGATTCCAGACATCTTCCAATAGGGTTTTCTGGAAAAAAACAGGAGATTTGGGGAATGTAACAAGATTTTGGGGAAAGTTACCAGCTTTTCTCAAACTATATATATGACAACATAATTACTGTCCCCCAGACATCTGTAGCACCACATCCTAAGACTTTGTGTGAAAGAGGTGAAGGAGAAGCATTTACAATCCACGATAAGCAAGCAGGAGGAAAATCATTTATCTAAATCTCAGTCAAATATTTTTACAACAAAAAATTAAATAAATCATCTACAATCAAATATAATGCAAACATGATATGATATAAACAAAGTGGAATATTAGAATGTTAACATAGTGGTCCTCATATTACAATACATCACTATAGCCTCTAGGTGGTGCTAACAATCCATTCTGGTTTGTATAGAGGGTGGATATGAGGAGATGTTTGATGTAGCTGCTGTCTGGTTTGTAGAGAGGGTTTGATATGAGGAGATGTTTGATGTAGCTGCTGTCTGGTTTGTAGAGAGGGTTGTTTGATGTAGCTGCTGTCTGGTTTGTTTGATGAGGGTTTGATTTGAGGAGATGTTTGATGTAGCTGCTGTCTGGTTTGTAGAGAGGGTTGTTTGATGTAGCTGCTGTCTGGTTTGTAGAGAGGGTTTGATATGAGGAGATGTTTGATGTAGCTGCTGTCTGGTTTGTAGAGAGGGTTGTTTGATGTAGCTGCTGTCTGGTTTGTAGAGAGGGTTTGATATGAGGAGATGTTTGATGTAGCTGCTGTCTGGTTTGTAGAGAGGGTTTGATATGAGGAGATGTTTGATGTAGCTGCTGTCTGGTTTGTAGAGAGGGTTGTTTGATGTAGCTGCTGTCTGGTTTGTATAGAGGGTTGTTTGATGTAGCTGCTGTCTGGTTTGTAGAGAGGGTTTGATATGAGGAGATGTTTGATGTAGCTGCTGTCTGGTTTGTATAGAGGGTTGTTTGATGTAGCTTCTGTCTGGTTTGTAGAGAGGGTTGTTTGATGTAGCTGCTGTCTGGTTTGTAGAGAGGGTGGATATGAGGAGATGTTTGATGTAGCTGCTGTCTGGTTTGTAGAGAGGGTTGTTTGATGTAGCTGCTGTCTGGTTTGTAGAGAGGGTTGTTTGATGTAGCTGCTGTCTGGTTTGTATAGAGGGTGGATATGAGGAGATGTTTGATGTAGCTGCTGTCTGGTTTGTATAGAGGGTTGTTTGATGTAGCTGCTGTCTGGTTTGTATAGAGGGTGGATATGAGGAGATGTTTGATGTAGCTGCTGTCTGGTTTGTATAGAGGGTTTGATATGAGGAGATGTTTGATGTAGCTGCTGTCTGGTTTGTATAGAGGGTTGATATGAGGAGATGTTTGATGTAGCTGCTGTCTGGTTTGTATAGAGGGTTGTTTGATGTAGCTGCTGTCTGGTTTGTAGAGAGGGTTTGATATGAGGAGATGTTTTGATGTTGTTGTTACTTGCATATCCATTATAAAAAAGTTGTGATGACAATGATTATGTTGAAGATAATACCACTCATTATGATATAGCTCCAATATGATAGTGGACCTCTATAGGCAATGGTGTTAGGTAGGTAGAATCATGGGTATGATAATGTGTCCTGGTCAAGACGTGGGGTAACAGGTCATTGGGTGGTGCAGTGGTCAGGGAAGTGTCCCAGACAAGAGGTAAATTCCCAGGTTTTCTAGAAATCCTGGTTGGACAAATTCTGGAATTACGAGTAAATAATCCAGGAAACCTCTAAACAGGATTGATCTATCGTCTACAGGTCAAGACCTCTCAGCCTGTTTCCTGTCAGTCTGTGTCCCACCAAAACCTGAGACGTCTGCAGGTCAGGTTTAATCCAGGGACTGTTGTCGGTGGCCCTCTGTGGCTGTGTGCTGCTCCAGGGGCCCGGGGTGTGGGATGGATGGTTGGCCCGGAGCCATGACTGGGTGCTCCAGGGGTCTCCTCTCTGGTCTCTGGGGTCTTGGGCGGTGGAACCGAAGATGCTAGCTGCAGACAGGCTGTCCTGGTCAGAGAAGCTGTCTCCGGAGGTGCCTGTTGCCCCTGACTCTGCATTAGACAGCTCAGCCTCTCCATCCTGCAGCGGCTTGAGGAAGGAGAAGGGAACTCTCTCTGCAGGTCTGGAATCCTCCACCTCCGTCTCCCTCTCTCTCTCCCTCCTCCTCCTCTCTTCCCTCGTACCGTCACCTGTGTTTCTGATGGGAAGCTCCTCTGTCTCATCTCCCCTCTCTCTCCTGTTTTTCTTCCCCTTACTCTGAATTTCCCTGCTCCTTGCTGTTTTGACCTCTGTTTGGACTCGCTGGGCCTCACCTCCTCCTCCTCCTCTACTTCCTGTCTGTTCTTGAGTAAACTCTGGGTGCGTTTCCCGTTGTCCTTATCCCCTAAACTCTCACCTCTGTGACTGACCACCTGACCCTCCTCCTCGGGCCAATCCAGGTCTGTGTCAGGAGTACCTCCTCCTCTGCTCCTCATTCCCCCCAGACTACCTCCTTTACTCTGCCTCTCCCCTCCTCCTCTATCCAGCCTTTCACTCTTCCTTGGCAGGGAGCGCGTCTTATCTACTGCAGCCACACCCGCATCCTCTGGGTAGAGAGAGAAGGAGACTGATCTGGGATCATGGTCTGAGAGAGGGAGAGAGAGGGGGGGCAGAGAAAGAGGGGGGAGGGGAGGGCAGAGAGAGCGAGATAGAGGTCAGAGAGAGAAAGGTCAGAGAGCGAGAGAGAGGGGGAGACAAGAAACATATTCAGAAAGAGGGGTGGGGTGCAGAGGGAGAGGTGATAGGGAGTTAGAGGGAAAACACAAATTAGAAACCAGTTTCAAGTTTAACACAAACAACAAACAGTGTTATCCAAGTTTGAAGTAAAAGCAAAACAGGTGACGATGAGATGGGATGAACATGTAGAGAATAGCAAGCCTCGGGGCCTTCAGAACAGAAACACCAAGTCTGTTCATTTCATTCTCTCTGTTTCAGCAAGCCTAAGTACTGTAAATAATCACTGAGATAACACGACTGATGTTTCTACTGAAGTACAATGATTATGGAGGCTGAACAACAACTTTTATTCAATTATATCTAGGTTTATAAAATTCTGGACATTTTTCCAAAATTCCCTGGTTTTCCCAAAATCCTGGTTGGAAGATTTTTTTGAATTGCAAAGGGAATAAGCATGAAATCAGGAAAACATCCAACCAAGATTTCTGGAAAAACAGGGAATTTTGTGAAAGAGACAAGAGTTTTTTTCAAACCTAGTTCTATCACAACTACATTTACATTTAAGTCATTTAGCAGACGCTCTTATCCAGAGCGACTTACAAATTGGTGCATTCACCTTATGACATCCAGTGGAACAGTAGTGCATCTAAATCTTTTAAGGGGGAGGGGGGGTGAGAGGGATTACTTTATCCTATCCTAGTTATTCCTTAAAGAGGTGGGGTTTCAGGTGTCTCCGGAAGGTGGTGATTGACTCCGCTGTCCTGGCGTCGTGAGGGAGTTTGTTCCACCATTGGGGGGCCAGAGCAGCGAACAGTTTTGACTGGGCTGAGCGGGAACTGTACTTCCTCAGTGGTAGGGAGGCGAGCAGGCCAGAGGTGGATGAACGCAGTGCCCTTGTTTGGGTGTAGGGCCTGATCAGAGCCTGTGATAGTGTACTGTTGGATCCTATATGATTATGAGTGGCATATAAATATAGGTCTGGAGGTACGACTGCCTGTGCATAGAAATTATGTACAAGAGCGAATAAACATGAACATAAGAGACAACCCTGCCGTTTACCTCTTGATAATGTAACTCAGGACAACAAGAATATGTGGTTCGGACTGTATGGTTCAGTTGGGAAGAGTGTGGCTCTAGCAACACTAAGGTTGTTGGTTCAATTCACGCAGGGATCACATACTAGAATGGATAACAAGGTCTACTATATAAGTGGCATAGATCAAGATGAGTGGTTCTAGAACAGAAATCAAAGAGAAGAAGACTAACAGGAAGGGATACCAACCGCGTATTCTCTGTTCTGCCGATGACATAAAAACAAGGCTCTCCCTGCTTAGAGTTGGTCATACACAGAGATAGGCTGGAGAGCTCCACTGAGAAGGAGAAGGAGAAGGGACATAAAGAGGAGAGGGAAAGAAAGGGAAGGGACATATAGAGGAGAGGGACATGCACGGTCAGGAAAAAGAGAGAAATAGGAAATAAGAAATAAGAAAGTCAGGAAGATCCAACACACTGAGACTCTGAGACTCTGAGACACTGAGACTCTGAGACTCTGAGACTCTGAGACACTGAGACTCTGAGACACTGAGACTCTGAAACTCTGAGACTCTGAAACTCTGAGACTCTGAGACACTGAGACTCTGAGACACTGAGACTCTGAGAACTATCCAGAATGGGTCAATAAAGGTCACCAAGAGACCAATCAGGGTTTTAGATGCTGTCTAATGTTCTAGCAATAGTCATGTCCTTCACCGAGACGCACAAACAGTTTACATCCCAAATGGATCTTTGTTAGGTTTCTGTTATGTCTCACCCACCTCCCCTCCCAGTCTCATACCATAGTCTGGGACGTATCCTCCCTTCCTCCCTGTCTCTTACCATAGTCTGGGACGTATCCTCCCTTCCTCCCTGTCTCTTACCATAGTCTGGGACGTATCCTTCCTCCCTGTCTCTTACCATAGTCTGGGACATATCCTTCCTCCCTGTCTCTTACCATAGTCTGGGACGTATCCTTCCTCCCTGTCTCTCACCATAGTCTGGGACGTATCCTCCCTTCCTCCCTGTCTCTTACCATAGTCTGGGACGTATCCTCCCTTCCTCCCTGTCTCTTACCATAGTCTGGGACGTATCCTCCCTTCCTCCCTGTCTCTTACCATAGTCTGGGACATATCCTCCCTTCCTTCTTGTCTCTTACCATAGTCTGGGACGTATCCTCCCTCCCCTCCCTGTCTCTTACCATAGTCTGGGACGTATCCTCCCTTCCTCCCTGTCTCTTACCATAGTCTGGGACATATCATCCCTTCCTCCCTGTCTCTTACCATAGTCTGGGACATATCCTCCCTTCCTCCCTGTCTCTTACCATAGTCTGGGACGTATCCTCCCTTCCTCCCTGTCTCTTACCATAGTCTGGGACGTATCCTCCCTTCCTCCCTGTCTCTTACCATAGTCTGGGACATATCCTCCCTTCCTCCCTGTCTCTTACCATAGTCTGGGACATATCCTCCCTTCCTTCCTGTCTCTTACCATAGTCTGGGACGTATCCTCCCTTCCTCCCTGTCTCTTACCATAGTCTGGGACGTATCCTCCCTTCCCCCCTGTCTCTTACCATATTCTGGGACATATCCTCCCTTCCTCCCTGTCTCTTACCATAGTCTGGGACATATCCTCCCTTCCTTCCTGTCTCTTACCATAGTCTGGGACGTATCCTCCCTCCCCTCCCTGTCTCTTACCATAGTCTGGGACGTATCCTCCCTTCCTCCCTGTCTCTTACGATAGTCTGGGACGTATCCTTCCTCCCTGTCTCTTACCATAGTCTGGGACGTATCCTCCCTTCCTCCCTGTCTCTCATCATAGTCTGGGACGTATCCTCCCTTCCTCCCTGTCTCTCACCATAGTCTGGGACGTATCCTCCCTTCCTCCCTGTCTCTTACCATAGTCTGGGACGTATCCTCCCTTCCTCCCTGTCTCTTACCATAGTCTGGGACGTATCCTTCCTCCCTGTCTCTCACCATAGTCTGGGACGTATCCTTCCTCCCTGTCTCTCACCATAGTCTGGGACGTATCCTCCCTTCCTCCCTGTCTCTCACCATAGTCTGGGACGTATCCTCCCTTCCTCCCTGTCTCTTACCATAGTCTGGGATGTATCCTCCCTTCCTCCCTGTCTCTTACCATAGTCTGGGACGTATCCTTCCTCCCTGTCTCTCACCATAGTCTGGGACGTATCCTTCCTCCCTGTCTCTCACCATAGTCTGGGACGTATCCTTCCTCCCTGTCTCTTACCATAGTCTGGGACGTATCCTCCCTCCCCTTCCTGTCTCTTACCATAGTCTGGGACATATCTGTCCTCCCTGTCTCTTACCATAGTCTGGGACGTATCCTTCCTCCCCTGTCTCTTACCATAGTCTGGGACGTATCCTTCCTTCCTCCCTGTGTCTTACCATAGTCTGGGACGTATCCTCCCTTCCTCCCTGTCTCTTACCATAGTCTGGGACGTATCCTCCCTTCCTCCCTGTCTCTTACCATAGTCTGGGACGTATCCTCCCTTCCTCCCTGTCTCTTACCATAGTCTGGGACGTATCCTCCCTTCCTCCCTGTCTCTCACCATAGTCTGGGACGTATCCTCCCTTCCTCCCTGTCTCTTACCATAGTCTGGGACATCTCCTTCCTCCCTGTCTCTTACTATAGTCTGGGACGTATCCTTCCTCCCTGTCTCTTACTATAGTCTGGGACGTATCCTTCCTCCCTGTCTCTTACCATAGTCTGGGACGTATCCTTCCTCCCTGTCTCTTACCATAGTCTGGGACGTATTCTCCCTTTCCTCCTGTCTCTTACCATAGTCTGGGATGTATCCTTCCTCCTTACCCTGTCTCTTACCATAGTCTGGGACGTATCCTTCCTCCCTGTCTCTTACCATAGTCTGGGACATATCCTTCCTCCTTACCCTGTCTCTTACCATAGTCTGGGACGTATCCTTCCTCCCTGTCTCTCAACATAGTCTGGGACGTATCTTTCCTCTCTACCCTGTCTCTTACCATAGTCTGGGACGTATCCTTCCTCCCTGTCTCTTACCATAGTCTGGGACATATCCTTCCTCCCTGTCTCTTACCATAGTCTGGGACATATCCTTCCTCCCTACCCTGTCTCTTACCATAGTCTGGGACGTATCCTCCCTTCCTCCCTGTCTCTCACCATAGTCTGGGACGTATCCTCCCTTCCTCCCTGTCTCTCACCATAGTCTGGGACGTATCCTCCCTTCCTCCCTGTCTCTCACCATAGTCTGGGACGTATCCTCCCTTCCTCCCTGTCTCTCACCATAGTCTGGGACGTATCCTCCCTTCCTCCCTGTCTCTCACCATAGTCTGGGACGTATCCTCCCTTCCTCCCTGTCTCTCACCATAGTCTGGGACATATCCTTCCTCCCTAC
Source organism: Oncorhynchus nerka (assembly GCF_034236695.1). Classification (NCBI taxonomy): domain Eukaryota; kingdom Metazoa; phylum Chordata; class Actinopteri; order Salmoniformes; family Salmonidae; genus Oncorhynchus; species Oncorhynchus nerka. The sequence continues at coordinate 4,855,931 of NC_088415.1, read as the reverse complement.
CCTGTCTCTTACCATAGTCTGGGACGTATCCTCCCTTCCTGTCTGTCTCTTACCATAGTCTGGGACGTATCCTCCCTTCCTGTCTGTCTCTCACCATAGTCTGGGACGTATCCTCCCTTCCTCCCTGTCTCTCACCATAGTCTGAAACGTATCCTCCCTTCCTCCCTGTCTCTCACCATGGTCTGGGATGTATCCTCCCTTCCTCCCTGTCTCTTACCATAGTCTGGGACATATCCTCCCTTCCTCCCTGTGTCTTACCATAGTCTGGGACGTATCCTCCCTCCCCTTCCTGTCTCTCACCATAGTCTGGGACGTATCCTTCCTCCCTCTCTCTTACCATAGTCTGGGACGTATCCTTCCTTTCTCCCTGTCTCTTACCATAGTCTGGGACGTATCCTCCCTTCCTCCCTGTCTCTTACCATAGTCTGGGACATATCCTCCCTTCCTCCCTGTGTCTTACCATAGTCTGGGACGTATCCTCCCTCCCCTTCCTGTCTCTCACCATAGTCTGGGACATATCCTCCCTTCCTCCCTGTGTCTTACCATAGTCTGGGACGTATCCTCCCTTCCTCCCTGTCTCTTACCATAGTCTGGGACATATCCTCCCTTCCTCCCTGTGTCTTACCATAGTCTGGGACGCATCCTCCCTCCCCTTCCTGTCTCTCACCATAGTCTGGGACATATCCTCCCTTCCTCCCTGTGTCTTACCATAGTCTGGGACGTATCGTCCCTCCCCTCCCTGTCTCTTACCATAGTCTGGGACATATCCTCCCTTCCTCCCTGTGTCTTACCATAGTCTGGGACGTATCCTCCCTCCCCTCCCTGTCTCTCACCATAGTCTGGGACGTATCCTCCCTCCCCTCCCTGTCTCTTACCATAGTCTGGGACGTATCCGTTTCCTTTCTTCAGTACCAGGTGTATACGATGTCCTCCTCTTCTTATCTGCTCTACGGCCTGGCTGTGGGTCATTCCTGTTGTACTGTCACCATTTATCTCCACCAGCTGGTCACTCACCTACACAACAGCAATACAATACAGGTTACACAACGACAACTACCACACACACACACACACACACACACACACACACACACACACACACACACACACACACACACACACACACACACACACACACACACACACACACACACACACAGAGAGACACACACACACCCAGCTGACTATCTCACCTGTATCTTGTGACTGCGTGAGGCAGGTCCTCCCTCCATCAGTCCCCAACACACCCAGCTGACTATCTCACCTGTATCTTGTGGCTGCGCGAGGCAGGTCCTCCCTCCATCAGTCCCCAACACACCCAGCTGACTATCTCACCTGTATCTTGTGGCTGCGCGAGGCAGGTCCTCCCTCCATCAGTCCCAGGACATACAGGCCCATGTTGTACTCACTGCCCCCCCGCAGACTGAAGCCAAAACCTGTAGGACCTCTCTCTAGGTCTACACTATAGTAACGCTGGTCCTGCTGCTAGAAGGAGAGAGTTAAAGAGGACAGAAAGATGATACTATCGCTCTGGGATTGACCGGGCAATTGTAAATACACCAAATTATTAGAGAGGAAATTATCTGACATGATGGACACACAAAACAACTATGAATAAATAAATAAAAAATGCACATACAAGCCTCACCTTGGGCCTCCGTCTGTGGCTTTTCCTTGTCCTGCCGTCAGCCTCTAACTCTGGGCCTTCTGACAGATTAGAGGAGTCTAAGGGAAGACAGATTAGAGGAGTCTAAGGGAAGACAGATTAGAGGAGTCTAAGGGAAGACAGATTAGAGGAGTCTAAGGGAAGACTGATTAGAGGAGTCTAAGGGAAGACTGATTAGAGGAGTCTAAGGGAAAACAGATTAGAGGAGTCTAAGGGAAGACAGATTAGAGGAGTCTAAGGGAAGACAGATTAGAGGAGTCTAAGGGAAGACAGATTAGAGGAGTCTAAGGGAAGACAGATTAGAGGAGTCTAAGGGAAGACAGATTAGAGGAGTCTAAGGGAAGACAGATTAGAGGAGTCTAAGGGAAGACAGATTAGAGGAGTCTAAGGGAAGACAGATTAGAGGAGTCTAAGGGAAGACAGATTAGAGGAGTCTAAGGGAAGACAGATTAGAGGAGTCTAAGGGAAGACAGATTAGAGGAGTCTAAGGGAAGACTGATTAGAGGAGTCTAAGGGAAGACTGATTAGAGGAGTCTAAGGGAAGACTGATTAGAGGAGTCTAAGGGAAGACTGATTAGAGGAGTCTAAGGGAAGACAGATTAGAGGAGTCTAAGGGAAGAAGATAAGAAAGGTAAAGGGGCAATGTGCCGTTTCTTACATACATTTTTGGGGACTTTGGGGAAATTCATGATATGAACCCATTGATTCTTGAAGAATATAACTTCTAAATGCCTCGTGAGCTTAGTTCATCTGTTGTACCCCATCAGAACACAAAACATGAACTTGTTTAACTTGAATGTTTGCAGTAAAAGTAAATGTAAACAAAACACTAGAGCCTCAACACATGGTTAAAACTATCACATTGATAACATGAATGGTCAGTCCTTGCATCCATAGCTCTGTCTATGAATTTGAGAGTGGGCAGGTAGCCTAGTGGTTAGAGTGTTGTACTAGTAACCAGTAGGTAGCCTAGTGGTTAGAGTGTTGTACTAGTAACCAGTAGGTAGCCTAGTGGTTAGAGTGTTGTACTAGTAACCAGTAGGTAGCCTAGTGGTTAGAGTGTTGTACTAGTAACCAGTAGGTAGCCTAGTGGTTAGAGTGTTGTACTAGTAACCAGTAGGTAGCCTAGTGGTTAGAGTGTTGTACTAGTAACCAGCAGGTAGCCTAGTGGTTAGAGCGTTGGGCCAGTAACCAGTAGGTAGCCTAGTGGTTAGAGTGTTGTACTAGTAACCAGTAGGTAGCCTAGTGGTTAGAGCGTTGGGCCAGTAACCAGCAGGTAGCCTAGTGGTTAGAGTGTTGGGCCAGTAACCAGCAGGTAGCCTAGTGGTTAGAGTGTTGGGCCAGTAACCAGCAGGTAGCCTAGTGGTTAGAGTGTTGGGCCAGTAACCAGCAGGTAGCCTAGTGGTTAGAGTGTTGGGCCAGTAACCAGCAGGTAGCCTAGTGGTTAGAGTGTTGGGCCAGTAACCAGCAGGTAGCCTAGTGGTTAGAGCGTTGGGCCAGTAACCAGTAGGTAGCCTAGTGGTTAGAGTGTTGTACTAGTAACCAGTAGGTAGCCTAGTGGTTAGAGTGTTGGGCCAGTAACCAGTAGGTAGCCTAGTGGTTAGAGCGTTGGGCCAGTAACCAGCAGGTAGCCTAGTGGTTAGAGTGTTGGGCCAGTAACCAGCAGGTAGCCTAGTGGTTAGAGTGTTGGGCCAGTAACCAGCAGGTAGCCTAGTGGTTAGAGTGTTGGGCCAGTAACCAGCAGGTAGCCTAGTGGTTAGAGTGTTGGGCCAGTAACCAGCAGGTAGCCTAGTGGTTAGAGTGTTGGGCCAGTAACCAGCAGGTAGCCTAGTGGTTAGAGCGTTGGGCCAGTAACCAGTAGGTAGCCTAGTGGTTAGAGTGTTGTACTAGTAACCAGTAGGTAGCCTAGTGGTTAGAGTGTTGGGCCAGTAACCAGTAGGTAGCCTAGTGGTTAGAGCGTTGGGCCAGTAACCAGTAGGTAGCCTAGTGGTTAGAGTGTTGGGCCAGTAACCAGTAGGTAGCCTAGTGGTTAGAGCGTTGGGCCAGTAACCAGTAGGTAGCCTAGTGGTTAGAGTGTTGGGCCAGTAACCAGCAGGTAGCCTAGTGGTTAGAACATTGGGCCACTAACCGAAAGGTTGCTGGATCGAATCCCGAGCTGACAAGGTAAAAAACTGTCGTTCTACCCCTGAACAAGGCAGTTAACCCACTGTTTGATTTTGATTTGATTTGATTTGTTCCCCGGTTGGCTGTCATTGTAAATAAGAATTTGTTCTTAACAATAAATTATCAAGGTCACCCCCTCTCCCAGGGAGGGTGACATGTATCTAGATATAACTAGATATAGGTATGTATATAACTAGATATAACTAGATATAGGTATGTATATAACTAGATATTGGTATGTATATAACTAGATATTGGTAGGTATATAACTAGATATTGGTAGGTATATAACTAGATATTGGTATGTATATAACTAGATTTTACTAGATATTGGTATGTATATAACTAGATATTGGTAGGTATATAACTAGATATTGGTAGGTATATAACTAGATATTGGTATGTATATAACTAGATATTGGTATGTATATAACTAGATATTGGTATGTATATAACTAGATATTGGTATGTATATAACTAGATATTGGTAGGTATATAACTAGATATTGGTAGGTATATAACTAGATATTGGTATGTATATAACTAGATATTGGTATGTATATAACTAGATATTGGTATGTATATAACTAGATATTGGTATGTATATAACTAGATATTGGTATGTATATAACTAGATATTGGTAGGTATATAACTAGATATTGGTAGGTATATAACTAGATATTGGTATGTATATAACTAGATATTGGTATGTATATAACTAGATATTGGTATGTATATAACTAGATATTGTATATGATATTGGTATGTATATAACTAGATATTGGTATGTATATAACTAGATATTGGTAGGTATATAACTAGATATTGGTAGGTATATAACTAGATATTGGTATGTATATAACTAGATATTGGTATGTATATAACTAGATATTGGTATGTATATAACTAGATATTGGTAGGTATATAACTAGATATTGGTATGTATATAACTAGATTTTACTAGATATTGGTATGTATATAACTAGATATTGGTATGTATATAACTAGATATTGGTAGGTATATAACTAGATATTGGTAGGTATATAACTAGATATTGGTATGTATATAACTAGATTTTACTAGATATTGGTATGTATATAACTAGATATTGGTATGTATATAACTAGATATTGGTAGGTATATAACTAGATATTGGTATGTATATAACTAGATTTTACTAGATATTGGTAGGTATATAACTAGATATTGGTATGTATATAACTAGATATTGGTATGTATATAACTAGATATTGGTATGTATATAACTAGATATTGGTATGTATATAACTAGATATTGGTATGTATATAACTAGATATTGGTAGGTATATAACTAGATATTGGTAGGTATATAACTAGATATTGGTATGTATATAACTAGATATTGGTATGTATATAACTAGATATTGGTATGTATATAACTAGATATTGGTATGTATATAACTAGATATTGGTAGGTATATAACTAGATATTGGTAGGTATATAACTAGATATTGGTATGTATATAACTAGATATTGGTATGTATATAACTAGATATTGGTATGTATATAACTAGATATTGGTATGTATATAACTAGATATTGGTATGTATATAACTAGATATTGGTAGGTATATAACTAGATATTGGTAGGTATATAACTAGATATTGGTATGTATATAACTAGATATTGGTATGTATATAACTAGATATTGGTATGTATATAACTAGATATTGGTATGTATATAACTAGATATTGGTATGTATATAACTAGATATTGGTAGGTATATAACTAGATATTGGTAGGGATATAACTAGATATTGGTAGGTATATAACTAGATATTGGTAGGTATATAACTAGATATTGGTAGGTATATAACTAGATATTGGTATGTATATAACTAGATATTGGTATGTATATAACTAGATATTGGTAGATATAACTAGATATTGGTAGGTATATAACTAGATATTGGTATGTATATAACTAGATATTGGTATGTATATAACTAGATATTGGTATGTATATAACTAGATATTGGTAGGTATATAACTAGATATTGGTATGTATATAACTAGATTTTACTAGATATTGGTATGTATATAACTAGATATTGGTATGTATATAACTAGATATTGGTAGGTATATAACTAGATATTGAGTAGGTATATAAGGCAGAGCTAGATATTGGTATGTATATAACTAGATTTTACTAGATATTGGTATGTATATAACTAGATATTGGTATGTATATAACTAGATATTGGTAGGTATATAACTAGATATTGGTATGTATATAACTAGATTTTACTAGATATTGGTATGTATATAACTAGATATTGGTAGGTATATAACTAGATATTGGTATGTATATAACTAGATATTGGTATGTATATAACTAGATATAACTAGATATTGGTAGGTATATAACTAGATATTGGTAGGTATATAACTAGATATTGGTAGGTATATAACTAGATATTGGTATGTATATAACTAGATATTGGTATGTATATAACTAGATATTGGTATGTATATAACTAGATATTGGTAGGTATATAACTAGATATTGGTAGGTATATAACTAGATATTGGTATGTATATAACTAGATATTGGTATGTATATAACTAGATATTGGTATGTATATAACTAGATATTGGTAGGTATATAACTAGATATTGGTATGTATATAACTAGATTTTACTAGATATTGGTATGTATATAACTAGATATTGGTATGTATATAACTAGATATTGGTATGTATATAACTAGATATTGTAGGTATATAACTAGATATTGGTAGGTATATAACTAGATATTGGTATGTATATAACTAGATTTTACTAGATATTGGTATGTATATAACTAGATATTGGTATGTATATAACTAGATATTGGTAGGTATATAACTAGATATTGGTATGTATATAACTAGATTTTACTAGATATTGGTATGTATATAACTAGATATTGGTAGGTATATAACTAGATATTGGTATGTATATAACTAGATATTGGTATGTATATAAGTCTAGATATAACTAGATATTGGTAGGTATATAACTAGATATTGGTAAATATATAACTAGATATTGGATAGAGGTATATAACTAGATATTGGTATGTATATAACTAGATATTGTCTATGTATATAACTAGATATTGGTATGTATATAACTAGATATTGGTAGGTATATAACTAGATATTGGTAGGTATATAACTAGATATTGGTATGTATATAACTAGATATTGGTATGTATATAACTAGATATTGGTATGTATATAACTAGATATTGTAGGTATATAACTAGATATTGGTATGATATAACTAGATTTTACTAGATATTGGTATGTATATAACTAGATATTGGTATGTATATAACTAGATATTGACTATGTATATAACTAGATATTGAGTAGGTATATAACTAGATATTGGTAGGTATATAACTAGATATTGGTATGTATATAACTAGATTTTACTAGATATTGGTATGTATATAACTAGATATTGACTATGTATATAACTAGATATTGGTAGTCTGTATATAACTAGATATTGGTATGTATATAACTAGATTTTACTAGATATTGGTATGTATATAACTAGATATTGGTAGGTATATAACTAGATATTGGTATGTATATAACTAGATATTGGTATGACTATATAACTAGATATAACTAGATATTGGTATGTATATAACTAGATATTGGTATGTATATAACTAGATATTGGTAAATGACTATAACTAGATATAACTAGATATTGGTAGGTATATAACTAGATATTGGTATGTATATAACTAGATATTGAGAGTTTATAACTAGATATAACTAGATATTGGTAGGTTTATAACTAGATATAACTAGATATTGGTATGTATATAACTAGATATAACTAGATATTGGTAGAGTATATAACTAGATATAACTAGATATTGGTAGGTTTATAAATGATATAACTAGATATTGGATAGGTATATAACTAGATATTGGTATGTATATAACTAGATATTGGTATGTATATAACTAGATATAACTAGATATTGGTATTTATATAACTAGATATTGTAGGTTTATAACTAGATATTGGTATGTATATAACTAGATATTGGTATGTATATAACTAGATATTGGTAGGTATATAACTAGATATTGGTGACTCTGGAGGTTTATAACTAGATATTGGATAAGTATGTATATAACTAGATATTGGTAGGTATATAACTAGATATTGGTATGTATATAACTAGATATTGTAGTATATAACTAGATATTGCTATGATATAACTAGATATTGGTAGGTATATAACTAGATATTGGTATGTATATAACTAGATATTGGTAGGTTTATAACTAGATATTGGTATGTATATAACTAGATATTGAGTAGGTATATAACTAGATATTGTATGTATATAACTAGATATTGGTATGTATATAACTAGATATTGGTGGTTTATAACTAGATATTGGAGTATGTATATAACTAGGTATTGGTATGTATATAACTAGATATTGGTATGTATATAACTAGATATAACTAGATATTGGTAGGTATATAACTAGATATTGGTATGTATATAACTAGATATTGGTATGTATATAACTAGATATTGGTAGGTTTATAACTAGATATAACTAGATATTGGTAGGTATATAACTAGATATTGGTATGTATATAACTAGATATTGGTATGCATATAACTAGATATTGGTAGTATATAACTAGATATTGGTATGTATATAACTAGATATTGGTATGTATATAACTAGATATAACTAGATATTGGTAGGTATATAACTAGATATTGGTATGTATATAACTAGATATTGGTATCTGCATATAACTAGATATTGGTATGTATATAACTAGATATTGTAGTATGTATATAACTAGATATTGGATAGAGAGTATATAACTAGATATTGGTATGTAGTGATAACTGGATATTGGCATGTATATAACTCACTACTTAAGTCTTGGTATGATGGTGAGTCTGCTAAATGACTCAGTATCTGTGCCAGGTCTCTGTGAGGCAGGGTGACAAATGACCGCCCCTCCACTGCCTCTGGCTGGTCACCCGGCTGGACTCTGACCTGACCGGGCCGCAGGGCTGCCCCGACTCACTACTGCAGTCACAAACCTGTGGGACAGCATGGGAGGCTGGAGAGAGGCAGACAGAGAGGGAGAGAGAGGCAGACAGAGAGGGAGACAGAGAGGCAGACAGAGAGGGAGAGACTCAGACAGAGTGGCAGACAGAGAGGCAGACAGAGAGGCAGACAGAGAGGAGAGAGAGAGGAGAGAGAGAAATGACTAGACAGAGAGTGAGAGGATCAGAGAGAGGGAGAGGCAGACAGAGTAGGAAGGATCAGAGAGAGAAATGACTCACTACTGAGTGACTAGAGAGAGTCAGACTCACTAGAGACTCTGGATCAGAGAGAGAGAGAGAGGGAGGGAGAGTGAGGGATAAGAGAGGAAGACTCACTAGAGAGAGAGAGATAAGAGGGAGAGAGAGACTCAGACAGAGAGAAGAGAGAGAGAGAGAGAGACTCACTAGAGAGGGAGAGAGAGAGAGAGGCAGACAGAGAGAGTTTAATCAGTACTGGATCAGTCGAGTCTAACCATGTTAACTACTCAGAATAGTTACTGGTATGGTACTATGGACTCTGTAGTACAGTATATCAATAACTCTGTCTCTCTAGGTATCAGGAAGGACATGTAAACATCATGAAGGAAAAAGTATGAAAACTGATGAGTCACTACTGTAGTGACTATGGATAAGAGAGTCTGTTAAATGACTCACTACTGTAAATGGCTCTGGATCAGAGAGTCTGCTAAATGACTCACTACTGTAGTGACTCTGGATCAGAGAGTCTGTTAAATGACTCACTACTGCAGTGGCTCTGGATCAGAGAGTCTGCTAAATGACTCACTACTGCAGTGGCTCTGGATCAGAGAGTCTGCTAAATGACTCACTACTGTAGTGACTCTGGATCAGAGAGTCTGCTAAATGACTCACTACTGCAGTGGCTCTGGATAAGAGAGTCTGCTAAATGACTCACTACTGTAGTGACTCTGGATAAGAGAGTCTGCTAAATGACTCACTACTGTAGTGACTCTGGATAAGAGAGTCTGTTAAATGACTCACTACTGCAGTGGCTCTGGATCAGAGAGTCTGCTAAATGACTCACTACTGTAGTGGCTCTGGATAAGAGAGTATGCTAAATGACTCACTACTGTAAATGGCTCTGGATCAGAGAGTCTGCTAAATGACTCACTACTGTAGTGACTCTGGATCAGAGAGTCTGCTAAATGACTCACTACTGCAGTGGCTCTGGATAAGAGAGTCTGCTAAATGACTCACTACTGTAGTGACTCTGGATAAGAGAGTCTGCTAAATGACTCACTACTGTAGTGACTCTGGATAAGAGAGTCTGCTAAATGACTCACTACTGTAGTGACTATGGATCAGAGAGTCTGCTAAATGACTCACTACTGTAGTGGCTCTGGATAAGAGAGTCTGCTAAATGACTCACTACTGTAGTGGCTCTGGATAAGAGAGTCTGTTAAATGACTCACTACTGTAAATGGCTCTGGATCAGAGAGTCTGCTAAATGACTCACTACTGTAGTGGCTATGGATCAGAGAGTCTGCTAAATGACTCACTACTGTAGTGACTCTGGATCAGAGAGTCTGCTAAATGACTCACTACTGTAGTGACTCTGGATAAGAGAGTCTGCTAAATGACTCACTACTGTAGTGACTATGGATCAGAGAGTCTGCTAAATGACTCACTACTGTAGTGGCTCTGGATAAGAGAGTCTGCTAAATGACTCACTACAGTAGTGGCTCTGGATAAGAGAGTCTGTTAAATGACTCACTACTGTAAATGGCTCTGGATCAGAGAGTCTGCTAAATGACTCACTACTGTAGTGACTCTGGATAAGAGAGTCTGCTAAATGACTCACTACTGTAGTGACTCTGGATCAGAGAGTCTGTTAAATGACTCACTACTGTAGTGGCTCTGGATAAGAGAGTCTGCCAACTGACTCACTACTGTAGTGACTCTGGATAAGAGAGTCTGCTAAATGACTCACTACTGTAGTGACTATGGATCAGAGAGTCTGCTAAATGACTCACTACTGTAGTGACTATGGATCAGAGAGTCTGCTAAATGACTCACTACTGTAGTGGCTCTGGATAAGAGAGTCTGCTAAATGACTCACTACTGTAGTGGCTCTGGATAAGAGAGTCTGTTAAATGACTCACAACTGTAAATGGCTCTGGATCAGAGAGTCTGCTAAATGACTCACTACTGTAGTGGCTATGGATCAGAGAGTCTGCTAAATGACTCACTACTGTAGTGACTCTGGATCAGAGAGTCTGCTAAATGACTCACTACTGTAGTGACTCTGGATAAGAGAGTCTGCTAAATGACTCACTACTGTAGTGACTATGGATCAGAGAGTCTGCTAAATGACTCACTACTGTAGTGGCTCTGGATAAGAGAGTCTGCTAAATGACTCACTACTGTAGTGGCTCTGGATAAGAGAGTCTGTTAAATGACTCACTACTGTAAATGGCTCTGGATCAGAGAGTCTGCTAAATGACTCACTACTGTAGTGACTCTGGATAAGAGAGTCTGCTAAATGACTCACTACTGTAGTGACTCTGGATCAGAGAGTCTGCTAAATGACTCACTACTGTAGTGACTCTGGATCAGAGAGTCTGTTAAATGACTCACTACTGTAGTGACTCTGGATAAGAGAGTCTGCTAAATGACTCACTACTGTAGTGGCTCTGGATAAGAGAGTCTGCTAAATGACTCACTACTGTAGTGACTCTGGATCAGAGAGTCTGTTAAATGACTCACTACTGTAGTGACTCTGGATCAGAGAGTCTGCTAAATGACTCACTACTGTAGTGACTATGGATCAGAGAGTCTGTTAAATGACTCACTACTGTAGTGGCTCTGGATAAGAGAGTCTGCCAACTGACTCACTACTGTAGTGACTCTGGATAAGAGAGTCTGCTAAATGACTCACTACTGCAGTGGTTCTGGATCAGAGAGTCTGCTAAATGACTCACTACTGTAGTGACTCTGGATAAGAGAGTCTGCTAAATGACTCACTACTGCAGTGGTTCTGGATCAGAGAGTCTGCTAAATGACTCACTACTGTAGTGGCTCTGGATCAGAGAGTCTGCTAAATGACTCACTACTGTAGTGACTCTGGATAAGAGAGTCTGCTTAATGACTCACTACTGTAGTGACTCTAGATAAGGGTTCTATCTGGGTTACACTACAGGAGCAGGGAGGTTCTAGAATAGTGACAGGGTTCTATCTGGATTACAGACTGGAGCAGGGAGGTTCTAGAATAGAGACAGGGTTCTATCTGGGTTACAGACTGGAGCAGGGGAGGTTCTAGAATAGAGACAGGGTTCTATCTGGATTACAGACTGGAGCAGGGGAGGTTCTAGAATAGAGACAGGAGACAGGATTCTATCTGGGTTACAGACTGGAGCAGGAGGTTTTAGAATAGAGACAGGAGACAGGGTTCTATCTGGGTTACAGACTGGAGCAGGGAGGTTCTAGAATAGAGACAGGGTTCTATCTGGGCTGCAGACTGGAGCAGGGGAGGTTCTAGAATAGAGACAGGGTTCTATCTGGGTTACAGACTGGAGCAGGGGAGGTTCTAGAATAGAGACAGGAGACAGGGTTCTATCTGGGTTACAGACTGGAGCAGGGGAGGTTCTAGAATAGAGACAGGAGACAGGGTTCTATCTGGGTTACAGACTGGAGCAGGGAGGTTCTAGAATAGTGACAGGGTTCTATCTGGACTCTTAAGACTGGAGCAGGGGAGGTTCTAGAATAGAGACAGGAGACAGGGTTCTATCTGGGTTACAGACTGGAGCAGGGGAGGTTCTAGAATAGTGACAGGGTTCTATCTGGGTTACAGACTGGAGCAGGGGAGGTTCTAGAATAGAGACAGGAGACAGGGTTCTATCTGGGTTACAGACTGGAGCAGGGGAGGTTCTAGAATAGAGACAGGGTTCTATCTGGGCTGCAGACTGGAGCAGGGGAGGTTCTAGAATAGAGACAGGAGACAGGGTTCTATCTGGGTTACAGACTGGAGCAGGGGAGGTTCTAGAATAGAGACAGGAGACAGGGTTCTATCTGGGTTACAGACTGGAGCAGGGGAGGTTCTAGAATAGAGACAGGAGACAGGATTCTATCTGGGTTACAGACTGGAGCAGGGGAGGTTCTAGAATATAGACAGGAGACAGGGTTCTATCTGGGTTACAGACTGGAGCATGGGACAATAGTAAATAAACCAGCTTGTATCTCTACTCCTCTAACAGTAAATAAACCAGCTTATATCTCTACTCCTCTAACAGTAAATAAACCAGCTTGTATCTCTACTCCTCTAACAGTAAATAAACCAGCTTGTATCTCTACTCTCTAACAGTAAATAACCTAGCTTGTATCTCTACTCCTCTAACAGTAAATAAACCAGCTTGTATCTCTACTCCTCTAACAGTAAATAACCTAGCTTGTATCTCTACTCTAACAGTAAATAACCTAGCTTGTATCTCTACTCCTCTAACAGTAAATAAACCAGCTTGTATCTCTACTCCTCTAACAGTAAATAACCTAGCTTGTATCTCTACTCCTCTAACAGTAAATAACCTAGCATGTATCTCTACTCCTCTAACAGTAAATAACCTAGCATGTATCTCTACTCCTCTAACAGTAAATAACCTAGCTTGTATCTCTACTCCTCTAACAGTAAATAACCTAGCTTGTATCTCTACTCCTCTAACAGTAAATAAACCAGCTTGTATCTCTACTCCTCTAACAGTAAATAACCAGCTTGTATCTCTACTCCTCTAACAGTAAATAACCAGCTTGTATCTCTACTACTCTAACAGTAAATAACCTAGCTTGTATCTCTACTCCTCTAACAGTAAATAACCTAGCTTGTATCTCTACTCCTCTAACAGTAAATAACCTAGCTTGTATCTCTACTCCTCTAACAGTAAATAAACCAGCTTGTATCTCTACTCCTCTAACAGTAAATAACCAGCTTGTATCTCTACTCCTCTAACAGTAAATAACCAGCTTGTATCTCTACTACTCTAACAGTAAATAACCTAGCTTGTATCTCTACTCCTCTAACAGTAAATAACCTGGAGCTTGTATCTCTCTAACAGTAAATAACCCAGCTTGTATCTCTACTCCTCTAACAGTAAATAACCTAGCTTGTATCTGCTCTAACAGTAAATAACCTAGCTTGTATCTCCTCTAACAGTAAATAACCTAGCTTGTATCTCTACAGACTGGAACAGTAAATAACCTAGCATGTATCTCCTCTAACAGTAAATAACCAGGGGATCTCCTCTAACAGTAAATAACCTAGCTTGTATCTCCTCTAACAGTAAATAACCTAGCTTGTATCTCCTCTAACAGTAAATAACCTAGCTTGTATCTCCTCTAACAGTAAATAACCTAGCTTGTATCTCTACTCTAACAGTAAATAACCTAGCTTGTATCTCCTCTAACAGTAAATAACCTAGCTTGTATCTCCTCTACCAGTAAATAACCTAGCTTGTATCTCCTCTAACAGTAAATAACCTAGCTTGTATCTCCTCTACAGTAAATAACCTAGCTTGTATCTCCTCTAACAGTAAATAACCTAGCTTGTATCTCTACTCCTCTAACAGTAAATAACCTAGCTTGTATCTCCTCTAACAGTAAATAACCTAGCTTGTATCTCCTCTAACAGTAAATAACCTAGCTTGTATCTCCTCTAACAGTAAATAACCTAGCTTGTATCTCCTCTAACCAGTAAATAACCTAGCTTGTATCTCCTCTACCAGTAAATAACCTAGCTTGTATCTCCTCTAACAGTAAATAACCTAGCTTGTATCTCCTCTAACAGTAAATAACCTAGCTTGTATCTCCTCTAACAGTAAATAACCTAGCTTGTATCTCCTCTAACAGTAAATAACCTAGCTTGTATCTCCTCTAACAGTAAATAACCTAGCTTGTATCTCCTCTAACAGTAAATAACCTAGCTTGTATCTCCTCTAACAGTAAATAACCTAGCTTGTATCTCCTCTATCAGTAAATAACCTAGCTTGTATCTCCTCTAACAGTAAATAACCTAGCTTGTATCTCCTCTACCAGTAAATAACCTAGCTTGTATCTCCTCTAACAGTAAATAACCTAGCTTGTATCTCCTCTAACAGTAAATAACCTAGCTTGTATCTCTACTCCTCTAACAGTAAATAACCTAGCTTGTATCTCCTCTAACAGTAAATAACCTAGCTTGTATCTCCTCTAACAGTAAATAACCTAGCTTGTATCTCCTCTAACAGTAAATAACCTAGCTTGTATCTCCTCTACCAGTAAATAACCTAGCTTGTATCTCCTCTACCAGTAAATAACCTAGCTTGTATCTCCTCTAACAGTAAATAACCTAGCTTGTATCTCTACTCCTCTAACAGTAAATAACCTAGCTTGTATCTCCTCTAACAGTAAATAACCTAGCTTGTATCTCCTCTAACAGTAAATAACCTAGCTTGTATCTCCTCCTCTAACAGTAAATAACCTAGCTTGTATCTCCTCTAACAGTAAATAACCTAGCTTGTATCTCCTCTAACAGTAAATAACCTAGCTTGTATCTCCTCTATCAGTAAATAACCTAGCTTGTATCTCCTCTAACAGTAAATAACCTAGCTTGTATCTCCTCTACCAGTAAATAACCTAGCTTGTATCTCCTCTAACAGTAAATAACCTAGCTTGTATCTCCTCTAACAGTAAATAACCTAGCTTGTATCTCCTCTAACAGTAAATAACCTAGCTTGTATCTCCTCTAACAGTAAATAACCTAGCTTGTATCTCCTCTACCAGTAAATAACCTAGCTCGTATCTCCTCTAACAGTAAATAACCTAGCTTGTATCTCCTCTAACAGTAAATAACCTAGCTTGTATCTCCTCTAACAGTAAATAACCTAGCTTGTATCTCCTCTAACAGTAAATAACCTAGCTTGTATCTCTACTCCTCTATTTGTTTAGATGTCGATGGAGTTAAGGGATCTTGTTATAGAAGAATTTACAGGATCTATTTTCCCTGCTGTTCCTATAATACCAATCACACGCTCACATTTATCCTACTTCTGGTAGTGAAGGATAGTAGAACCACACTCAGATATACACACACACACCCAGATACACACACCCAGATACACACACACACACACACACACACACACACACACACACACACACACACAGCTGGATAACAGAGCCCCAGCTGGAACTAGATCTCTGTCAGTCTGAGCACAGCTGTTCTATCTAGTGAGTGGGAGGGAGGGAGGGATGGTGAGAGGGATTTAGGGAGGGAGTGGTGGGAGGGAGTGGTGAGTGAGTGGGGAGAGAAGGGAGGGGGAGAATGAGGAGGGACAGAGGGAGTGGGGAGAGAGAGAGAGGGAAGGGGGAGAGGACAGAGGGAGTGGGGAGAGAGAGAGAGGAAGGGGAGAGGACACAGGGAGTGGGGAGAGAAAGAGAGGGAAGGGGGAGAGGACAGAGGGAGTGGGGAGAGAGAGAGAGGGAAGGGGGAGAGGACAGAGGGAGTGGGGAGAGAGAGAGAGGGAAGGGGGAGAGGACAGAGGGAGTGGGGAGAGAGAGAGAGGGAAGGGGGAGAGGACAGAGGGAGTGGGGAGAGAGAGAGAGGGAAGGGGGAGAGAGAGAGAGGGAGTGGGGAGAGAGAGAGGGGAAGGGGAGAGGACAGAGGGAGTGGGGAGAGAGGGAAGGGGGAGAGGACAGAGGGAGTGGGGAGAGAGAGAGAGGGAAGGGGGAGAGGACAGAGGGAGTGGGGAGAGAGAGAGAGGAAAGGGGAGAGGACAGAGGGAGTGGGGAGAGAGAGAGGGGAAGGGGGAGAGGACAGAGGGAGTGGGGAGAGAGAGAGAGGGAAGGGGAGAGGACAGAGGGAGTGGAGAGAGAGAGAGAGGGAAGGGGGAGAGGACAGAGGGAGTGGGGAGAGAGAGAGAGGGGAAGGGGAGAGGACAGAGGGAGTGGGGAGAGAGAGAGAGGGAAGGGGAGAGGACAGAGGGAGTGGGGAGAGAGAGAGGGGGGGGGGAGAGGACAGAGGGAGTGGGGAGAGAGAGAGAGGGGAAGGGGGAGAGGACAGAGGGAGTGGGGAGAGAGAGAGAGGGAAGGGGAGAGGACACAGGGAGTGGGGAGAGAGAGAGAGGGAAGGGGAGAGGACACAGGGAGTGGGGAGAGAGAGAGGGGAAGGAGGAGAGAGTAAGAGCAGACTGATAGAGAGAGAGAAATAGGGAGACAGACTATTAAGGATCAGCCATTTCTGTACGTTACTGGGTATTTATTTATCCAGTAAAAAGCATCACGGCTTACGTTGAATTATTACATAACTATCTAACTCCCAGTCTGTCTGTCTCTAGAAAACAACATCACTCTGTCTGTCTGTCTGTCTCTAGAAAACAACATCACTCTGACACACTCTGTCTGTCTGTCTGTCTGTCTGTCTGTCTGTCTGTCTGTCTCTAGAAAACAACATCACTCTGTCTGTCTGTCTGTCTGTCTGTCTGTCTGTCTGTCTGTCTGTCTGTCTGTCTGTCTGTCTGTCTGTCTGTCTGTCTATAGAAAACAACATCACTCTGTCTGTCTGTCTGTCTGTCTCTAGAAAACAACATCACTCTGTCTGTCTGTGTCTGTCTGTCTGTCTGTCTGTCTGTCTGTCTGTCTGTCTGTCTGTCTCTAGAAAACAACATCACTCTGTCTGTCTGTCTGTCTGTCTCTAGAAAACAACATCACTCTGTCTGTCTGTCTGTCTGTCTGTCTGTCTGTCTGTCTGTCTGTCTGTCTGTCTATAGAAAACAACACCAATCACTGAGATGTTTCAGTGTTTTCACGAGGAGATGATGAGAACTGAATAATCAATATTACTGACCTCGTTTATTTAGCAAAGGTCCCATAATAACCTGCCTCCATCTGTGTGTGTATGTGTGTGTGTGTGTGTGTATCTGTGTGTGTGTGTGTGTGTATCTGTGTGTGTATCTGTGTGTGTGTGTGTATCTGGGTGTGTGTGTGTATCTGTGTGTGTGTGTGTGTATATCTGAGTGTGGTTCTACTATCCTTCACTACCAGAAGTCCTCACAAGGAAAGTAAACCAAACCAAACTGATTCAAAATCCAATTTTCCCTAAGCCCTAACATTAAACCTTTCATGTAACTCTAACCTTAACCCCTAACCCTTCACCTAACCCTAAACTTAACCCTAACCCCTAACCCCTAACCCTTCACCTAACTCTAACCCCTAAACTTAACCCTTCACCTAGCCCTAAACTTAACTCTAAACGTAACCCTAACCACAAACCCCTAACCCTAAACTTAACTCCTAACCCTAAATTTAACCCCTAACCCTAAAGCCTAAAATAGCCTTTGACTTTCTATGGACCGGCGAAATGTTCCCACAAATGTTCCTTCTGGTCCCCACAAGGATAGTACAACCAAAAACACACACCCCTAACACACACACACACACACACACACACACCCCACAACACACACAACACACACACACACACACACGCAAGTACGCACACACAAAGGAACACACACATGCACCACAAACTCTTAAACAATACACACTCACATACCCACACAGCTAAAACTCATTGAAAATGACAATATATCATGATGAAGGAATGTGAATCATTGAACAGGTGTTAATATCCCAACAACCAACACAGTGAACGGAGTGGTAGGTGCGCGACAGGAAATAGTTACATGTTGAGTCCTTCGCCGTTTTCAGAGCAGATTGCAGACGCTCCAGCATTTTCTGACTAAATCCAAAAATAATCCCGAAATAACCTCAATCTGCGATTTACTTTGAACAAATTAAAGTAGCAAAAAACAGAGATACTAAATAAAACATTCTCTTTATGCAAACCTTATGTTGTCCAACTGTCTTGCTACTGAGTACTGACTAGCAGAGAGAGGAGAGGAGGAGAGAGGAGGAGGGAGGGGAGAGAGAGGGGGGAGGAGGAGGGAGGGAGGAGGGAGGGAGAGAGGGAGGGAGGGAGGGAGGGAGGGAGGGAGGGAGGGAGGGAGGGAGAGAGAGAGGAGAGAGAGAGAGAGAGAGAGAGAGAGAGAGAGAGAGAGGGAGAGAGAGAGAGAGAGAGAGAGAGAGAGAGAGAGAGAGAGAGAGAGAGAGAGAGAGAGAGAGAGAGAGAGAGAGAGAAAAACTCATGTAGGACACCAGAGCAGCTGAGGTTCAAACCATGACATTGTGTGTGTCATTACAACTCACTGCATTTCTGCCTACAAAATATTTATAACGTCAAAATACTTGTGTGAATTCAAGTGTGAACTCAAATGTACCACAGACAACATGGTTGACACAGACAGAGAAACATATGCTTGATCATGCACACATGAGTTGGCATGGTGACACACAAACACACCCATGTTTGTTTTACTATCCGTGTGGGGACCAAACAATTGATTACCGATTCAAAATCCTATTTTTCAGAACCACTAACCTGATCCTAACCCCAAACCCTAATCATAACCCCAAACCTAACTCCTAACCCCAAACCTAACTCCTAACCCCAAACCTAACTCCTAACCCCAAACCCTAATCATAACCCCAAACCCTAATCATAACCCCAAACCTAACTCCTAACCCCAAACCCTAATCATAACCCCAAACCCTAATCCTAACTCCTAACCCCAAACCTAACTCCTAACCCCAAACCTAACTCCTAACCCCAATCCTAACTCCTAACCCCTAATCCTAACTCCAAAACCCCTAATCCTAACTCCTAACCCCAAACCCTAATCCTAACTCCTAATCCTAACTCCTAACCCCAAACCTAACTCCTAACCCCAAACCTAACCCCCAAACCTAACTCCTAACCCCAAACCCTAATCCTAACTCCTAATCCTAACTCCTAACCCCAAACCTAACTCCTAACCCCAAACCCTAATCATAACTCCTAATCCTAACTCCTAACCCCAAACCTAACTCCTAACCCTAATCATAACCCCAAACCCTAATCATAACTCCTAACCCTAATCCTAACTCCTAACCCCAAACATAACTCCTAACCCCAACCCCTAATCCTAACTCCTAACCCCAAACCTAACTCCTAACCCCAAACCCTAATCATAACTCCTAATCCTAACTCCTAACCCCAACCCCTAATCCTAACTCCTAACCCCAAACATAACTCCTAACCCCAAACCTAACTCCTAACCCCAAACCTAACTCCTAACCCCAAACCTAACTCCTAACCCCAAACCTAACTCCTAACCCCAAACCCTAATCATAACTCCTAACCCTAATCCTAACTCCTAACCCCAAACCTAACTCCTAACCCCAAACCCTAATCATAACTCCTAATCCTAACTCCTAACCCCAAACCTAACTCCTAACCCTAATCATAACTCCAAACCCTAATCATAACTCCTAACCCTAATCCTAACTCCTAACCCCAAACATAACTCCTAACCCCAACCCCTAATCCTAACTCCTAACTCCAAACCTAACTCCTAACCCCAAACCCTAATCATAACCCCAAACCTAATCATAACTCCAAACCCTAATCATAACTCCTAACCCTAATCCTAACTCCTAACTCCTCCCTAAACCCTAATCATAACTCCAAACCTAACTCCTAACTCCTAACCCCAAAACCTAACTCCTAACCCCAAACCTAACTCCTAACCCCAAACCTAACTCATAACTCCTAACCCTAATCCTAACTCCTAACCCCAAACCTAACCCCAAACCCTAATCATAACTCCTAATCCTAACTCCTAACCCCAAACCTAACTCCCAACCCCCTAACCCCTAACTCCCTAACCCTAATCCTAACTAACCCCTAACCCCAACCCTAACCCTAAACCTAACTCCTAACCCCAACCCCTAATCCTAACTCCTAACCCCAAACCTAACTCCTAACCCCAAAAACCCTAATCATAACTCCAAACCCTAATCATAACTCCTAACCCCAAAACCTAACTCCCTAACCCCAACCCCTAATCATAACTCCTAACCCCAAACCTAACTCCCAACTGCAATCCTAACATCCTAACTAACCCCTGTGTAACTCCTGACAAATAAAATTTGATTTGATTTGATTTTAACTCCTAACCCTAATTCCTAACCCTAACCCTAATTCCTAACCCTAACTCCTAACCCTAACCCTTCCCACATGCTTCAAGAAGAACACCATTGTTTCTGTTCCCAAGAAAACTAAGGTAACTGAGCTAAACAACTACCATCAACTACCACCTAACCAACCCCAAACCTAACTCCTAACCCTCCTACAGGGAGGAGGTGAGGGTCCTCGGAATGTGATGTCAGGAAAATAACCTCACACTCAACGTCAACAAAACTAACCTTAAGATGATTGTGGAACTTCAGGAAACAGCAGAGGGAACACCCTAACTCCTACATCGATGGATCAGTAGTGGAGAGGGTAGCAAGTTTTAAGTTCTTAAAAACTGCTTCCACAGTAGAGGGCACCCCCCATCCACATCGACGAGACAGCAGAGGAGCACCCCCCTATCCACATCGACGAGACAGTTCCCAGCACCCCCCTATCCACATCGAAACGAGACAGTAGAGGAGCACCCCCTATCCACATCGAATGCAGCTATTCCTCCAGACAGTAGAGGAGCACAGAGACAAAGTAATCTCCACATCGGCTCAGACACAGACAGTAGAGGGAGCACCCCTATCCACATCGACGAGACAGTAGAGGGAGCACCCCTATCCACATCGACATTTAGACAGTCTAACCCTTCAGAGAGGGAGCACCCCCTATCCACATCGACGAGACAGTTAGGGAGCACCCCCTATCCACATCGACGAGACAGTAGAGGGAGCACCCCCTATCCACATCGACGAGACAGTAGAGGGAGCACCCCCAATCCACATCGACGAGACAGTAGAGGGAGCACCCCAGGCAGACTATCCACATCGACGAGACAGTAGAGGGAGCACCCCCTATCCACATCGACGAGACAGTGGGAGCACCCCCAGACGGCATCCACATCGACGAGACAGTAGGGAGCACCAATCCCTATCCACATCGACTGAGACAGTTCAGAGGGCCACCATTGTTCCTGTCCACAAGAAAGCTAAGACAGCAGAGGAGCACCCCTATCCACATCGAAGTGCTTTGAGACAGTAGAGGGAGCACCCTCCACCCTATCCACATCGCTTACCGAAACAGGTCCAGAGGAGCACCAACCACACTGCATCCACATCGACAAGAGACAGTAGAGCTGTTCAGCACCCCTATCCACATAGTACCCTCCAAGACAGTAGAGGAGCACCCCCCCTATCCACATCGACGGTGGTGAGGGTAGGAACAACATCTCCTCCCCGACCTCAACACGGGGGCCCCACAAGGGTGGTGTACTCCCTGTTCACCCACGACTGCGTGGGGCCACGCACGCTCCAACTCAATCATCAAGTTTGCGGACGACACAACAGTGCTAGGCTTGAGAGACAGTAGAGGGAGCACCCCCTATCCACATCGACGAGACAGTAGAGGGAGCACCCCCTGTTCCACATCGACGAGACAGTAGAGGGAGCACCCCTATCCACATCGACGAGACAGTAGAGGGAGCACCCCCTATCCACATCGACGAGACAGTAGAGAGGAGCACCCCCTATCCACATCGATGGACAGTAGAGGGAGCACCCCCATATCCACATCGAATTGGTCCAGACAGCAGAGGGAGCACCCCCTTCACATCGGAGGCTGAAGACAGTAGAGGGAGCACCAAAAGCCTATCCACATGCGACGAGACAGGCGGGCTGAGGGTAGCACCCCCCCACAACCACATCGAGGGTAGACAGTCACCGAGGGCAGCACCCCCTCCATCCACATCGACCCGAGACAGGAAGAGGGAGCACCCCTATCCTGTTCACCCCGCTATCATCCAGAAGGCGAGACAGTAGAGGGAGCACCCCCAGCTTCTATCCATATCAGACTGTTAGACAGCCACCACTAGAGGGCTGCACCCCCTATCCACATCGCCACTTTAGACAGGGAGAGGGAGCACCCCTATCCATATCGACAAGACGAGACCTTTAATAATGGGAAAAAATGATAAATGTACTTACCCTACATATAATATTCATCATCTCATATGAGGGAGCACCCCTATGCCACTATCCATATCGATATACTGTACTCGAGACATCTACTGTATGCTGCACCCCACTCATCCATATCGATGAGACAGTAGAGGGAGCATCCCCTATCCATATCGATAAGACAGTAGTTTTGGAATTGTTAGCACCCCCTTGTTGGTTATCCATATCGAACTAGAAGTAGAGGGAGCACCCCGCATTAACATCTGCAACCATCGATGTGACAAATAAAATTTGGAGCACCCCTATCCATATCCTAACGAGACAGTAGAGGGAGCACCCCCCTAACTCCATATTCCCACGAGACAGTAGAGGAAGCACCCCCTTTCTGTATCCCAAGAGACAGTAGAGGGAAACACCCCAACTATCCATATCGACGAGACAGTCCTAGAGGAGCACCCCCTGATCCATATCGACGAGACAGTGAGGAAGCACCCCCTATCCAAAACAAAGGAGATGGACTTAAACAGACAGAGGGAGCACCCCCTATCCACATCGACGAGACAGTAGAGGGAGCACCCCCTATCCACATCGACGAGACAGTAGAGGGAGCACCCCCTATCCACATCGACGAGACAGTAGAGGAGCACCCCCTATCCACATCGACGAGACACACCCCCTATCCACATCGACGAGACAGCAGAGGGAGCACCCCCTATCCACATCGACGAGACAGTAGAGGGAGCACCCCCTATCCACATCGACGAGACAGCAGAGGAGCACCCCCCCCTATCCACATCGACGAGACAGTAGAGGGAGCACCCCCCTATCCACATCGACGAGACAGTAGAGGAGCACCCCCTATCCACATCGACGAGACAGTAGAGGGAGCACCCCCTATCCACATCGACGAGACAGCAGAGGGAGCACCCCCTATCCACATCGACGAGACAGCAGAGGGAGCACCCCCTATCCACATCGACGAGACAGCAGAGGGAGCACCCCCTATCCACATCGACGAGACAGCAGAGGGAGCACCCCCTATCCACATCGACGAGACAGCAGAGGAGCACCCCCTATCCACATCGACGAGACAGTAGAGGGAGCACCCCCTATCCACATCGACGAGACAGTAGAGGGAGCACCCCCTATCCACATCGACGAGACAGTAGAGGAGCACCCCCTATCCACATCGACGAGACAGTAGAGGGAGCACCCCCTATCCACATCGACGAGACAGTAGAGGGAGCACCCCCTATCCACATCGATGAGACAGTAGAGGAGCACCCCCTATCCACATCGACGAGACAGTAGAGGGAGCACCCCCCTATCCACATCGACGAGACAGCAGAGGGAGCACCCCCTATCCACATCGACGAGACAGTAGAGGGAGCACCCCCTATCCACATCGACGAGACAGCAGAGGGAGCACCCCCAATCCACATCGACGAGACAGTAGAGGGAGCACCCCCTATCCACATCGACGAGACAGCAGAGGAGCACCCCCTATCCACATCGACAGAGACAGTAGAGGGAGCACCCCCTATCCACATCGACGAGACAGCAGAGGGAGCACCCCCTATCCACATCGACGAGACAGTAGAGGAGCACCCCCTATCCACATCGACGAGACAGTAGAGGGAGCACCCCCTATCCACATCGACGAGACAGTAGAGGGAGAACCCCCTATCCACATCGACGAGACAGCAGAGGAGCACCCCCTATCCACATCGACGAGACAGTAGAGGGCAGAACGAGACCCCTATCCACATCGACGAGACAGCAGAGGGAGCACCCCCATCCACATCGACGAGACAGTAGAGGAGCACCCCCTATCCACATCGACGAGACAGTAGAGGGAGCACCCCCTATCCACATCGACGAGACAGTAGAGACAGGAGGAGCACCCCCTATCCACATCGACGAGACAGTAGAGGGAGCACCCCCTATCCACATCGACGAGACAGTAGAGGAGCACCCCCTATCCACATCGACGAGACAGTAGAGGGAGCACCCCCTATCCACATCGACGAGACAGTAGAGGGAGCACCCCCTATCCACATCGACGAGACAGCAGAGGGAGCACCCCCTATCCACATCGACGAGACAGCAGAGGGAGCACCCCCTATCCACATCGACGAGACAGCAGAGGGAGCACCCCCTATCCACATCGACGAGACAGCAGAGGGAGCACCCCCTATCCACATCGACGAGACAGCAGAGGGAGCACCCCCTATCCACATCGACGAGACAGTAGAGGGAGCACCCCCTATCCACATCGACGAGACAGTAGAGGAGCACCCCCTATCCACATCGACGAGACAGTAGAGGAGCACCCCCTATCCACATCGACGAGACAGTAGAGGGAGCACCCCCTATCCACATCGACGAGACAGTAGAGGGAGCACCCCCTATCCACATCGACGAGACAGTAGAGGAGCACCCCCTATCCACATCGACGAGACAGCAGAGGGAGCACCCCTATCCACATCGACGAGACAGTAGAGGGAGCACCCCCTATCCACATCGACGAGACAGTAGAGGGAGCACCCCCTATCCACATCGACGAGACAGTAGAGGAGCACCCCCTATCCACATCGACGAGACAGTAGAGGGAGCACCCCACATATCCACATCGACGAGACAGTAGAGGGAGCACCCCCTATCCACATCGACGAGACAGTAGAGGGAGCACCCCCTATCCACATCGACGAGACAGTAGAGGGAGCACCCCCTATCCACATCGACGAGACAGTAGAGGGAGCACCCCCTATCCACATCGACGAGACAGCAGAGGGAGCACCCCTATCCACATCGACGAGACAGTAGAGGGAGCACCCCCTATCCACATCGACGAGACAGCAGAGGGAGCACCCCCCTATCCACATCGACGAGACAGCAGAGGGAGCACCCCCTATCCACATCGACGAGACAGTAGAGGGAGCACCCCCCCTATCCACATCGACGAGACAGTAGAGGGAGCACCCCCTATCCACATCGACGAGACAGCAGAGGAGCACCCCCTATCCACATCGACGAGACAGTAGAGGGAGCACCCCCCTATCCACATCGACGAGACAGCAGAGGGAGCACCCCCCCTATCCACATCGACGAGACAGTAGAGGGAGCACCCCCCCTATCCACATCGATGAGACAGCAGAGGGAGCACCCCCCTATCCACATCGACGAGACAGTAGAGGGAGCACCCCCCCTATCCACATCGATGGGACAGTAGTGGAGAGGGTAGTAAGTTTTAAGTTCCTCGGCATACACATCACAGACCAACTGAATTGGTCCACTCACACAGAGAGCATCGTGAAGAAGGCGCAGCAGCGCCTCTACAACCTCAGGAGGTTGAATAAATTCGGCTTGTCACCAAAAACACTCACAAACTTCTACAGATGCACAATCGAGAACATCCTGGCGGGCTGTATAACCGCCTGGTACGGCAACTGCTCCGCCCACAACCGTAAGGCTCTCCAGAAGGTAGTGAGGTCTGCACAACGCATCACCGGGGGCAAACTACCTGCCCTACAGGACACCTACACCACCCGATGTCACAGGAAGGCCATAAAGATCATCAAGGACAACAACCACCCGAGCCACTGCCTGTTCACCCCACTATCATCCAGAAGGAGAGGTCAGTACAGGTGCATCAAAGCAGGGACCGTTAAGGTTAGGGTTAGGGGTTAAGGTTAGGGGTTAGGGTTAGGGGTTAGGGTTAGGGTTAGGTTAAGGTTAGGGGTAGGTTTAGGGGTTAGGGTTAGGTTTAGGAGTTAAGGTTAGGGGTAGGGTTAGGGTTAGGTTTAGGGGTTAAGGTTAGGGTTAGGTTTAGGGGTTAGGTTTAGGAGTTAAGGTTAGGGTTAGGTTTAGGGGTTAAGGTTAGGGTTAGGTTTAGGGGTTAAGGTTAGGTTTAGGGGTTAAGGTTAGGGTTAGGTTTAAGGGTTAGGTTTAGGGGTTAAGGTTAGGGTTAGGTTTAGGGGTTAAGGTTAGGGTTAGGTTTAGGGGTTAAGGTTAGGGTTAGGTTTAGGGGTTAAGGTTAGGGTTAGGGGTTAAGGTTAGGGTTAGGTTTAGGGGTTAAGGTTAGGGTTAGGTTAGGGTTAGGGTTAGCTCTCTCTCACATTCTTGCTTCTCCTTCATTTTGGAAGAAATGAATTTGTTCAAAACTGTTCAACTATTGTCTCTATCTTTGAGTCAACTACCCGCCACATTTTATACACTGCAGTGCTAGCTAGCTGTAGCTTCATCAGCTGATACTGATGAAGTATCCCCTTCTCTTTTTACACAGTTCCTCCACTGATACTGATGAAGTATCCCCTTCTCTTTTCACACAGTTCCTCCACTGATACTGATGAAGTATCCCCTTCTCTTTTCACACAGTTCCTCCACTGATACTGATGAAGTATCCCCTTCTCTTTTCACACAGTTCCTCCACTGATACTGATGAAGTATCCCCTTCTCTTTTCACACAGTTCCTCCACTGATACTGATGAAGTATCCCCCTTCTCTTTTCACACAGTTCCTCCACTGATACTGATGAAGTATCCCCTTCTCTTTTCACACAGTTCCTCCACTGATACTGATGAAGTATCCCCTTCTCTTTTTACACATTTGTCTACGTGATTTTACACTTAATTCTAACATGGATTTTGTTTTTTATCCACCCGAATCAATCTACAGTCGTGGCCAAAAGTTTTGAGAATGACACAAATATTAATTTCCACAAAGTTTGCTGCTTCAGTGTCTTTAGATATTTTTGTCAGCTGTTACTATGGAATACTGAAGTATAATTACAAGCATTTCATAAGTGTCAAAGGCTTTTATTGACAATTACATGAAGTTGATGCAAAGAATCAATATTTGCAGTGTTGACCCGTCTTTTTCAAGACCTCTGCAATCCACCCTGGCATGCTGTCAATTAACTTCTGGGCCACATCCTGACTGATGGCAGCCCATTCTTGCATAATCAATGCTTGGAGTTTGTCAGAATTTGTGGGTTTTTGTTTGTCCACCCGCCTCTTGAGGATTGACCACAAGTTCTCAATGGGATTAAGGTCTCGGGAGTTTCCTGGCCATCGATTCAAAATATCGATGTTTTGTTCCCCGAGCCACTTTTGCCTTATGGCAAGGTGCTCCATCATGCTGGAAAAGGCATTGTTCGTCACCAAACTGTTCCTGGATGGTTGGGAGAAGTTGCTCTCGGAGGATGTGTTGGTACCATTCTTTATTCATGGCTGTGTTCTTAGGCAACATTGTGAGTGAGCCCACTCCCTTGGCTGAGAAGCAACACCACACATTAATGGTCTCATGATGCTTTACTGTTGGCATGGCACAGGACTGATGGTAGCCCTCACCTTGTCTTCTCCGGACAAGCTTTTTTCCGGATGCCCCAAACAATCGGAATGAGGATTCATCAGAGAAAATGACTTTACCCCAGTCCTTAGCAGTCCAATCCTTGTACCTTTTGCAGAATATCAGTGTGTCCCTGATGGTTTTCCTGGAGAGAAGTGGCTTCTTTGCTGCCCTTCTTGACACCAGGCCATCCTCCAAAAGTATTCGCCTCACTGTGAGTGCAGATGCACTCACACCTGCCTGCTGCCATTCCTGAGCAAGTTCTGTACTGGTGGTGCCCCGATCCCACAGCTGAATCAACTTTAGGAGACGGTCCTGGCGCTTGCTGGACTTTCTTGGGCGCCCTGAAGCCTTCATCACAACAATTGAACCACTTTCCTTGAAGTTCTTGATGGCGGCACGTGTTTCCTTGCAGGTAACCATGTTTGACAGAGGAAGAAGGAGGGACTTTGCAATTAATTGCAATTCACCTGATAACTCTTCATAACATTCTGAGTATATGCAAATTGCCATCATACAAACTGAGGCAGCAGACTTTGTGAACATTTATATGTGTCATTCTCAAACCTTTTGACCACGACACACAACACCCCATAATGACCAAATTTAATCATTTCACATAATTTATCACATTTTTATAAGTATTCAGACTAGAAGTCGACCGATTATGATTTTTCAATGCCGATACCGATTAATTGGCCGATTTTTTTAAAAATTATTTATTTGTAATAATGACAATTACAATAATACTGAATGAACACTTATTTTCCACCATAATTTGCAAATAAATTCATTAAAAATCCTACAATGTGATTTTCTGGATTTTTTTCTCATTTTGTCTGTCATAGTTGAAGTGTACCTCTATGATGAAAATTACAGGCCTCTATCATCTTTTTAAGTGGGAGAACTTGCACAATTGGTGGCTGACTAAATACTTTTTTGCCCCACTGTATGTATGTATGTATGTATGTATGTATGTATGTATGTATGTATGAATGAGAGAGAGAGAGAGAGAGAGAGAGAGAGAGAGAGAGAGAGAGAGAGAGAGAGAGAGATATAGAGAGAGAGATAGAGAGAGAGGCAGAGAGAGACAGAGAGAGAGAGACAGAGAGAGAGAGAGAGAGAGAGAGAGAGAGAGAGAGAGCGCAAACAGACAGACACCAAACATTAAGAACACCTCATTTTGCCCTCAGAACAGCCTCAACTCGTCGGGGCATGGACTCTGTAAGGTGTTGAAAGTGTTCCACAGAGATGCTGTTGACTCCAAGGCTTCCCCACAGTTGTGTCAAGTTGGCTGAATGTCCTTTGAGTGGTGGACCATTTTTTGAAACACACAGGAAACTGTTGACATTGAAAAAAAGCCAGCAGCGTTGCAGTTCTTGACACAAACCGGTTCGCCTGGTACCAGACCCCGTTCAAAGACTCTTCACTATTCTGTCTTGCCCATTCATCCTCATACACAATCCATGCCTGGGTTGTCTTAAGGCTTCACAGTAATTTAACCGGTCTCCTCCCCTTCATCATGGGGCGGCAGGGTAGCCTAGTGGTTAGAGCGTTGGACTAGTAACCCGGAAGGTTGTCGTTCTGCCCCTGAACAGGCAGTTAACCCACTGTTCCTAGACCAGTTAACCCCCTGTTCCTAGACCAGTTAATCCACTGTTCCTAGACCAGTTAACCCACTGTTCCACTGTTCCTAGACCAGTTAACCCACTGTTCCACTGTTCCTAGGCCAGTTAACCCACTGTTCCACTGTTCCTAGACCAGTTAACCCACTGTTCCACTGTTCCTAGACCAGTTAACCCACTGTTCCACTGTTCCTAGACCAGTTAACCCACTGTTCCACTGTTCCTAGACCAGTTAACCCACTGTTCCACTGTTCCTAGACCAGTTAACCCACTGTTCCACTGTTCCTAGGCCAGTTAACCCACTGTTCCTAGACCAGTTAACCCACTGTTCCTAGACCAGTTAACCCACTGTTCCTAGACCAGTTAACCCACTGTTCCTAGACCAGTTAACCCACCGTTCCTAGACCAGTTAACCCACCGCTCCTAGACCAGTTAACCCACCGTTCCTAGACGAGTTAACCCACTGTTCCTAGACGAGTTAACCCACTGTTCCTAGACGAGTTAACCCACTGTTCCTAGACCAGTTAACCCACTGTTCCTAGACCAGTTAACCCACTGTTCCTAGACCAGTTAACCCACTGTTCCTAGACCAGTTAACCCACTGTTCCTAGGCCAGTTAACCCACTGTTCCTAGACCAGTTAACCCACTGTTCCTAGACCAGTTAACCCACTGTTCCTAGACCAGTTAACCCACTGTTCCTAGACCAGTTAACCCACTGTTCCTAGACCAGTTAACCCACTGTTCCTAGACCAGTTAACCCACTGTTCCTAGACCAGTTAACCCACTGTTCCTAGACCAGTTAACCCACCGCTCCTAGACCAGTTAACCCACCGCTCCTAGACGAGTTAACCCACCGTTCCTAGACCAGTTAACCCACTGTTCCTAGACCAGTTAACCCACTGTTCCTAGACCAGTTAACCCACTGTTCCTAGACGTTAAACCACTGTTCCTAGACCAGTTAACCCACTGTTCCTAGACCAGTTAACCCACTGTTCCTAGACCAGTTAACCCACTGTTCCTAGACCAGTTAACCCACTGTTCCTAGACCAGTTAACCCACTGTTCCTAGACCAGTTAACCCACTGTTCCTAGACCAGTTAACCCACCGCTCCTAGACCAGTTAACCCACCGCTCCTAGACGAGTTAACCCACCGTTCCTAGACCAGTTAACCCACCGTTCCTAGACCAGTTAACCCACTGTTCCTAGACCAGTTAACCCACCGTTCTTAGACGAGTTAACCCACCGTTCCTAGACCAGTTAACCCACTGTTCCTAGACCAGTTAACCCACTGTTCCTAGACCAGTTAACCCACTGTTCCTAGACCAGTTAACCCACTGTTCCTAGACCAGTTAACCCACTGTTCCTAGACCAGTTAACCCACTGTTCCTAGGCCAGTTAACCCACTGTTCCTAGACCAGTTAACCCACTGTTCCTAGACCAGTTAACCCACTGTTCCTAGACCAGTTAACCCACTGTTCCTAGACCAGTTAACCCACTGTTCCTAGACCAGTTAACCCACTGTTCCTAGACCAGTTAACCCACTGTTCCTAGACCAGTTAACCCACTGTTCCTAGACCAGTTAACCCACCGCTCCTAGACCAGTTAACCCACCGTTCCTAGACGAGTTAACCCACCGTTCCTAGACCAGTTAACCCACTGTTCCTAGACCAGTTAACCCACTGTTCCTAGACCAGTTAACCCACTGTTCCTAGACCAGTTAACCCACTGTTCCTAGACCAGTTAACCCACTGTTCCTAGACCAGTTAACCCACTGTTCCTAGGCCAGTTAACCCACTGTTCCTAGACCAGTTAACCCACTGTTCCTAGGCCAGTTAACCCACTGTTCCTAGACCAGTTAACCCACTGTTCCTAGACCAGTTAACCCACTGTTCCTAGACCAGTTAACCCACTGTTCCTAGACCAGTTAACCCACTGTTCCTAGACCAGTTAACCCACTGTTCCTAGACCAGTTAACCCACTGTTCCTAGGCCGTCTTTGAAAATAAGAATTTGTTCTTAACTGACTTGCCTAGTTAAATAAAGGTAAAACAATAAATAAATAAATAAATAAAATAAATCTACACTGACATCACTAAGGGATCATAGCTTTCACCTGGATTCACCTGGTCAGTCTATATCATGGAAAAGAGCAGGTGTCCTTAATGTTTTTTTACACTCTGTGTATATATATCATTAGGTTGTATGTCTTTTTTTATTTTTAGAGACTTATTGTAAATGTGTTTTATTGTGGCGTCATAATCTTTATTGCAGAAAAGAAATACAAATACACACATACCTTTAAGCTCCATAGTCATCAGACAGGAAATGAACTATTAAATTAAATTATTAAATTAATTATTCCTTTGAAAAAGCAACTGAAAAAACACATGTTTCTGTTGTTTGTGTCAATATGACAGAGTCAGAAATCAGGAAGGCAGACAGGCTCTATAGACCTCTATAGATGAGTGACTGTGTCCAACACACAACACACCTGTTGACACACAACACACCTGTTGACACACAACACACCTGTTGACACACCTGTTGACACACAACACACCTGTTGACACACAACACACCTGTTGACACACAACACACCTGTTGACACACCTGTTGACACACAACACACCTGTTGACACACAACACACCTGTTGTTACGTTGGACACCTACTGACCTTAACAAAAAATTATGAAATATATATTTGATGTATTGCTAAAATAAAGATTTCAGGAAATTCCAGCAGGCACCAATATTACTACAAAATAAAACATCTCAATCAAGCCTGGTGGTCTTCATATGTTTTCATGTGAAATATGAAATTGATGAAACTGATTAATCTATCAATACCTAGAATCAAGATACTGTTGAACAGAATATCGATCAATACCTAGAATCAAGATACTGTTGACCAGAATATCGATCAATACCTAGAATCAAGATACTGTTGAAGAGAATATCGATCAATACCTAGAATCAAGATACTGTTGACCAGAATATCGATCAATACCTAGAATCAAGATACTGTTGAAGAGAATATCGATCAATACCTAGAATCAAGATACTGTTGAACAGAATATCGATCAATACCATTTTCATATGATTCTGTATTTCTGTGCCTACAGTATCTACTGTAAATCGATCATATATATTACCCTGTGTTTCTGTACAGAACTGACTGTTAATTGATCATATATCATTCTGTTCCTGGTCAGAATTTACCCCCCAAAAAATCGATCATATATTGTGTTCCTAGAATATCTAGACCGGTCTCAAAGCGCCACAGAGAAGGAGTTCTGATCTGGGATCAGTTTAGCCTTTTAGATCATAATCAATAATATTATATGGACAGAGGGGAGATCTGATCCTAGATCAGCAATAGGTTATAGACAATAAACGACTCACCCCCATTGGCGAGGTCCTGTGAGGCGATGACAAAGCCAAACCCCTCCCCTGGCCGTCTCCGTAGCTCCACCTCCTGACCCATGACTGACACCCGGGCCCTTCCCTCTCTACCGTCCACCGGGCCCTTAGCCATGGCCCCCAGCCCCAACCTCCCTCTTCCCCCACCTCCAGGGGGCATGGCTGGAGGCCCAGGGTCACCACCCTCCTCCATCCCCAGCCAGTCCCTGGGCTCCAGGGTGATGGTTACCGGGACTGAGTCCAGGAAGGAGGTACTCTGGACCAAGGAGGGGAGTTCAGTGGAGGGTGAGGCTGGGGCGAGGCCACTGTGGCTGGGGGGGAGGTGCAGGGGCACCAAGGCATCTGAGGTGGAGGTGGAAGGCAAGTCGGATGGGGATGGGAGGCCGTGAGAGAGGGAAGAGGGGCCAAGCGGGGAGGGGAAGGGTTTGTAGAGGTTAGGGGAGACAGGAGAGAGGAAGGACCCTGGAGAGAGAGAGTCACAAAGAGAGAGACAAAGAGAAAGAGAGAAGAGAAAATACCTTAGCCATAACAATAATGATTTACCATTTCCAACAGCAACATTATAGATTCAAAAAGCTTTATTGTCCCAACATTAGGCAATAGGCATTATGCCTAGTGTTGTTTTCATTTGTGTGTTACATACAAACGTTCCACTGTTTTGAATAATAAGACAGCAGTTCAGTTCATCTACTGACCACATTAAAAAGTCATTAAGGAACCCAACACAGAGAGAACTAAATCTCTGAGGTGAATCCATCCTGTACTTTGTACACAGTAACCTGGTCTGGAAGCTAAAGTGGTTCCTGCTTCGATGGGAGGATCCTAAACACTACTCCTCGTATTGTTCCCCAAGTACTGAAGTTATGTTAAGAGTATTTAAACCTAAAGTACTGAAGTTACTTTAAAAACTTCTTAGGGCTGAAATTCCGTTTAACCTGTTAGGCCTCAGCAGAATACTGCCCCCTTTGGATGAATTGCGTGCCCATAGTAATCTGAAAAAAAATCTGTCCAAAATTGCTAATATATGCATATAATAATAGTTATTGGATAGAAAACACTCTAAAGCTTCTAAAACCGTTTGAATTATGTCTGTAAGTATAGCAGAACTCACAGGGCAGGCAATCTCCCAAACTAATTTTGGGAGCCTGAAACTTGGGGCAACTTTGACGTCATCGCCCCCACCCTTCCCAACCAGCTATGGATCTGGAGACACTTTCTATGTCTTCCACTAGATGTCCTCATTCAGTACAGTAATTGTGCAAATCCCGCGGGTTTTGACCCTTTGGGAGGCAAAAGACTGAGTGTCGCGAGAAAATACAAGGTCACGAGAGCGCGCATTTTGGAGAGACCTTCCTTTGTTCCAGAATGCCTGAGAGGAAGCAAGAATGTCCGATAGATTAGATAATTGTTTTGTACATTTAGAACATCCTAAAGCTTGATTCTGCACTTAGTTTGACCAGTTTAGTCGACATATAATATGTAATTTTGAAGTTTTGATGCGCAACTGTCCGGGACAAGAAGTAATTTTGGGTGCATTTCAGCTGAAACTGCTAGCAGATGCTACTGTAAGAACACACGAAGTGAAACAAAACGATGTATTCGGTAAGTGTGACTCCTTCCACTACATTCTGATCGAAGACCATCAAAGGTAAGGGAATATTTATGTTGTAATTTTGTATTTCTGCTGACTCCAACATAGCGGAGAAATATTGCTTACGTCTGAGCGCCGTCTCATTATTACATAGTGAACTAATTCTGTAACGTTAAAAATAAATGTAACACAGCGGTTGCATTAAGAAGCAGTGTATCTTTCTAACTATATGTAGAACATGTATATTTAGTCAAAGTTTAAGATGTCTAGTTATGTTATCTGGCGGCACTATGTATAATTTCTCCGGACATTTTTGAGTATTTTCTGAACATGAAGTCAATGTAAATGGAGATTTATGGATATAAATGGCATATTATTGAAAAAAAACATAAATGTACTGTGTAACATGTCGTATGACTGCCATCTGATGAAGATTTTCAAAAGGTTAGTGAATGATTTATTTTTTAATCCTGCTTTTATAATTTTATATTTTCTGGGACAAAATGGCTGCCTCTTGTCTTTGTTTCGGTGGTGGTCTAATATAAATATGTGGTGTGTTTTCGCCGTAAAACATTTTAGAAATCTGACTCGCTGGGTAGATGAACAAGGTGTTTATCTTTCATTTGAGCTATTGGACTTGTTAATGTGTGGAGGTTAAATATTTCCAAGAATATTTTTGCATTCTGTGCGCCATCTTTTGAGTTGAGCGTGGGGGGAGGGTGCCCTTGTGGAACGTGTGGGGCGGGATCGCTATGACAACAGGCAGTGAAAGTGCAGGGCGACAAATTCAAAACAACAGAAATCTCTTAATTAAAATTCCTCAAACATAGAAGTATCTTATACTGTTTTAAAGGTAAACTTGTTGTTAATCCCACCACAGTGTCCGATTTCAAATAGGCTTTACAGCGAAAGCACCACAAACAATTATGTTAGGTCACCGCCAACTCACAGAAAAATTCAGCCATTTTTCCAGCCAAAGAGAGGAGACACAAAAAGCACAAATAGAGATAAAATGAATCACTAACCTTTGATGATCTTCATCAGATGACACTCATAGGACTTCATGTTACACAATACATGTATGTTTTGTTTGATAAAGTTCATATTTATATGCAAACATCTCAGGTTACATTGGCGCGTTATGTTCAGTAGTTCCAAAAACATCTGGTGATATTGCAGAGAGCCACATCATTTTACAGAAATACTCATTATAAATGTTGATGAAAATACAAGTGTTAGACATGGAATTATAGATACACTTCTCCTTAATGCAACTGCTGTGTCAGATTTCAAAAAAGCTTTACGGAAAAAGCAAACCATGCAATAATCTGAGAACAGCGTTCAGAAAACAAATAGAGATATCCGCCATGTTGGAGTCAACAGAAATCAGAAATAACATTATAAATATTCCCTTACCTTTGATGATCTTCATCAGAATGCACTCCCAGGAATCCCAGTTCCACACTAAATGTTTGATTTGTTCGATAATGTCCATCATTTATGTCCAAAGAGCTACTATTGTTAGCACGTTTGGTAAACAAATCCAAAGTCATGAAGCGCGTTCCCTAGTTGCAGATGAAAGGTCAAAAAGTTCCGTTACTGTCCGTAGAAACATGTCAAACGATGTATGGATGTGATTTGGGGTGGGCATTCTATGTGTTGTTTTCTATGATTTTGTGTTTCTATGTTTTGGCCGGGTATGGTTCTCAATCAGGGACAGCTGTCTATCGTTGTCTCTGATTGGGAACCATACTTAGGTAGCCCTTTTCCCTCCTTTCTGTGTGGGAGGTTAACTTTGTTTGAGGCAATAATGCCCTGTAAGCTTCACGGTTGTGTCTTTCGTTTGTTGTTTTGTTGGCGACATTTTTGAATAAAAAGGAAAATGTATGCTCACCACGCTGCACTTTGGTCTACTTCCAACGACGCCCGTGAATCAATCTTTAGGATGTTTTTAACATAAAACTTCAATAATGTTCCAACAGGAGAATTACTATGTCTGTAGAAAAGCAATGGAATGAGAGCTAACTCTCTCGTGACGCGCCTCAGAGCCTGTAGGAATCTGCCAGACCTCTGACTCATTCCTCTCTCATTCGGCGGTCCCGCCTCACAGTAGAATCCTCAAACGAGTTTCTAAAGACGGAAGTGCCTTAGGAAGTCTAACATAACCAATATCCCACTGTGTATTCAATAGGGTCTGTGTTGAAAACCGACCAATCTCAGATTTCCGACTTCCTGTTTGGATTTCTTCTCAGGTTTTTGCCTGCCATATGAGTTCTGTTACACTCACAGACATCATTCAAACAGTTTTAGAAACTTCAGAGTGTTTTCTATCCAATACTAATAATAATGTGCATATATTAGCAACTGGGACTGAGGAGCAGGCAGTTTGATATGGGCACCTCGGGGCACCCTTTCATCCAAGCTACTCAATACTGCCCCTGCAGCCATAATGTCACGCCTTGGTCTTAGTATTTTGTGTTTTCTTTAATTATTTGTTCAGGCCAGGGTGTGACAAGGGGTTATTGTATTGTCTTATTGGGGTTTTTGTAGGCATTGGGATTGTGGTTGATTAGGGGTGTCTAGTATAGGCTTGGCTGCCTGAGGCGGTTCTCAATCAGAGTCAGGTGATTCTCGTTGTCTCTGATGGGGAACCGTATTTAGGTAGCCTGGGTTCACTGTGTATTTCGTGGGTGATTGTTCCTGTCTCTGTGTAGTGTTCACCAGATAGGCTGTAATAGGTTTCACGTTCCGTTTTGTTGTTTTGCATTTGTATAGTTATTTCATGTATCGCTCTTCCTTCATTAAAGACATGAGTAACCACCACGCTGCATTTCGGTCCGCCTCTCTTTCGACAAACGAAGAACGCCGTTACAGAATCACCCACCACACACGGACCGAGTGGCGTGGTAACAGGCAGCAACAGCAGGAGCAGCAAAAGGAGGACGTTATGGACAGCAGAAGCATGGAGTATACGACGTGGGATGAAATAGACAGGTGGGCGGCCGACCCAGAGAGAGTGCCTGAGCCCGCCTGGGATTCGCTGGAACAGTGTGAAGAGGGCTATAGACGAATGGAGTCGAAAAGAAAGACACGGCGGCGCAGAGCGAAAACCGAAAGTCACCCCCAAATATTTATTGGAGGAGGGCTCAGGGAGAGAGTAGCATAGTCAGGAGTCAGACCTGAGCCTACTCTCCCTGTTAATCGTGAGGAGCAGCGATATAAGGACTTCTGGTTTTGGGAGATGATATTAGACGGAAGAGGACCCTGGGCTCAGCCTGGTGAATATCGCCGCCCCAAGGAGGAAGCAGAGGCAGCAAGGAAGCCCGAAAAGCAACCCCAAAAAATTATTGGGGGGGGCTTACAGGGAGTATGGCTATGCCAGGTAGGAGACCTGCGCAAACTCCCTGTGCTTTCCGGTGGGCTAGAGAGACCGGGCAGGCACCGTGTTATGCTATGGAGCGCACAGTGTTTCCAGTGCGGGTGCATAGCCCGGTGCGGTTCATACCAGCCCTTCGTATTGGCCGGGCTAGAGTGGGCATCGAGCCAGGTAAGCTTGGGCAGGCTCGGTGCTCAAGAGCTCCAGTGCGCCTGCATGGTCCGGTCTATCCAGAGCCACCTCCACACACCAGTCCTCCGGTAGCAGCTCCCCGCACCAGGCTTCCTGTGCGTGTCCTCGCTCCAGTATCACCAGTGCCAGCACCACGCATCAGGCCTACAGTGCGCCTCGCCTCTCCTGCGCTGTCGGAGTCTCCCGCCTCTCCAGCGCTGTCGGAGCCTTTCTCCTCTCCTGCGCTACCGGAGTCTCCTGCCTGTTCAGCGCTTCTAGAGCCTTCCTCCTCTACAACGCTGCCGGAGCCTCCTGCCTGTTCGGAGCAGCCTGAGCTGCCAGTCTGCAGGGAGCTGTCAGTCTGCATGAAGCAGCCAGAGCTGTCAGTCTGCAAAGAGCTGCCAGTCTGCAGGGAGCTGTCAGTCTGCAAGGAGCTGTCAGTCTGCAAGGAGCTGCCAGTCTGCAGGGTGCTGTCAGCCTGCATGGAGCAGTCAGAGATGTCAGTCTGCATGAAGCAGCCAGAGCTGTCAGTCTGTAAAGAGCTGCCAGTCTGCAAGGAGCTGTCAGTCTGCAAGGAGCTGTCAGTCTGCAAGGAGCTGCCAGTCTGCAGGGTGCTGTCAGCCTGCATGGAGCAGTCAGTGCTGTCAGTCTGCATGAAGCAGCCAGAGCTGTCAGTCTGCAAAGAGCTGCCAGTCTGCAAGGAGTGCCAGTCTGCAAGGAGCTGCCAGTCTGTAAAGAGCTGCCAGTCTGCAAGGAGCTGTCAGTCTGCAAGGAGCTGCCAGTCTGCAGGGTGCTGTCAGCCTGCATGGAGCAGTCAGAGCTGTCAGCCTGCATGAAGCAGCCAGAGCTGTCAGTCTGCATGAAGCAGCCAGAGCTGTCAGTCTGCATGAAGCAGCCAGAGCTGTCAGTCTGCAAGGAGCTGTCAGTCTGCAAGGAGCTGTCAGTCTGCAGGGAGCTGTCAGCCTGCTTGGAGCAGCCAGAGCTGTCAGTCTGCAAGGAGCTGTCAGTCTGCAAGGAGCTGTCAGTCTGCAAGGAGCTGTCAGTCTGCAGGGAGCTGTCAGCCTGCATGGAGCAACCAGAGCTGTCAGTCTGCATAGAGCAGCTAGATCCGCCAGTCAGCCATGATCTTCCAGATCTGCCAGTCAACCAGAATCTTCCAGATCCGCCAGCCAGCCAGGATCTACCGGAGCCTACTACCTGCCTGAGCTTCATCTCAGTACTGGGCTTCCTCTCAGTGCTGGGCTTTCTCTCAGTACTGGGCTTCCTATCAGTACTGGGCTTCCCCTCAGTCCCGGGCTGCCCCTCAGTCCCGGGCTGCTTCTGTCCCGAGATGCCCCTCTGTCCCGAGCTGCCCCTCTGTCCCGAGCTGCCCCTCTGTCCCGAGCTGCCCCTCAGTCCCGAGCTGCCCCTCAGTCCCGGGCTGCCCCTCAGTCCCGAGCTGCCCC
Organism: Oncorhynchus nerka; assembly: GCF_034236695.1. Classification (NCBI taxonomy): domain Eukaryota; kingdom Metazoa; phylum Chordata; class Actinopteri; order Salmoniformes; family Salmonidae; genus Oncorhynchus; species Oncorhynchus nerka. The sequence goes on along the minus strand of NC_088415.1, from coordinate 4,815,987 downwards.
TCAGTCCCGAGCTGCCCCTCAGTCCCGGGCTGCCCCTCAGTCCCGAGCTGCCCCTCTGTCCCGAGATGCCCCTCAGTCCCGAGCTGCCCCTCAGTCCCGAGCTGCCCCTCTGTCCCGAGCTGCCCCTCTGTCCCGAGATGCCCCTCTGTCCCGAGCTGCCCCTCTGTCACGAGCTGCTCCTCAGTCCAGTGGGGATCTGGGTGAGGACTATTAGGCCATGGTCGGCGGCGAGGGTGGATTATCCCAGGACGCGAAGGGGAGGAACTAGGACATTCATGGAGTGGGGTCCACGTCCCGAGCCGGAGCCGCCACCATGGACAGACGCCCACCCGGACCCTCCCTATGGTTTTGAGGTGCGTCCGGGAGTCCGCACCTTAGGGGGGGTTCTGTCACGCCTTGGTCTTAGTATTTTGTGTTTTCTTTAATTATTTGTTCAGGCCAGGGTGTGACAAGGGGTTATTGTATTGTCTTATTGGGGTTTTTGTAGGCATTGGGATTGTGGTTGATTAGGGGGGTATCTAGCATAGGCTTGGCTGCCTGAGGCGGTTCTCAATCAGAGTCAGGTGATTCTCGTTGTCTCTGATGGGGAACCGTATTTAGGTAGCCTGGGTTCACTGTGTATTTCGTGGGTGATTGTTCCTGTCTCTGTGTAGTGTTCACCAGATAGGCTGTAATAGGTTTCACGTTCCGTTTTGTTGTTTTGCATTTGTATAGTTATTTCATGTATCGCTCTTCCTTCATTAAAGACATGAGTAACCACCACGCTGCATTTCGGTCCGCCTCTCTTTCGACAAACGAAGAACGCCGTTACACATAAGAAGTTAAGAGTATTTCAACATAAAGTACTGAAGTCACATTAAAGAGTATTTCAACCTAAAGTACTGAAGTCACATTAAAGAGTATTTCAACATAAAGTACTGAAGTCACATTAAAGAGTATTTCAACATAAAGTACTGAAGTCACATTAAAGAGTATTTCAACCTAAAGTACTGAAGTCACATTAAAGAGTATTTCAACATAAAGTACTGAAGTCACATTAAAGAGTATTTCAACATAAAGTACTGAAGTCACATTAAAGAGTATTTCAACATAAAGTACTGAAGTCACATTAAAGAGTATTTCAACCTAAAGTACTGAAGTCACATTAAAGAGTATTTCAACCTAAAGTACTGAAGTCACATTAAAGAGTATTTCAACATAAAGTACTGAAGTCACATTAAAGAGTATTTCAACATAAAGTACTGAAGTCACATTAAAGAGTATTTCAACCTAAAGTACTGAAGCTAGATGTTCATTATGAGTATTTAAAAAGGAAGAAAATCTGGATGAGGGTACTGCACCAAGGCTATCAACAGCAGTAGTATTACCAGTATTTATATACAGTAGGTAAATATAGTGTACTTGTGGTAGTAGTAGTAATATTAGTGTATTTGTGGTAGTAGTAGTAGTAATATTAGTATTACTAGTATTTATATTGGTAAATACAGTGTATTTGTGGTCGTAATAGTAATATTATTTATACAGGATAATGTGCTCACCTCCTCTGTAAACCAACAGCATTACTTCTCCCTGCTTGATGTGCTCCTGAAGGACCCTCTGCATCTTCAATGTTAAAACAGGTCAACATTATTATAAAGGTCAACATTATCATACAGGTCGACATTATCATATAGGTCAACATTATCATACAGGTCGACATTATTATATAGGTCCACATTATCATATAGGTCAACATTATCATACAGGTCGACATTATTATATAGGTCCACATTATCATATAGGTCAACATTATCATACAGGTCGACATTATTATATAGGTCCACATTATCATATAGGTCAACATTATCATACAGATCAACATTATTATAAAGGTCAACATTATCATACAGGTCGACATTATTATACAGGTCAACATTATCATACAGGTCGACATTATTATAAAGGTCAACATTATCATACAGGTCAACATTATTATACAGGTCAACATTATCATACAGGTCGACATTATTATAAAGGTCAACATTATTATACAGGTCAACATTATTATACAGGTCAACATTATTATACAGGTCGACATTATTATACAGGTCGACATTACTATACAGGTCAACATTAACATAGGTCAACATTATTATACAGGTCGACATTATTATACAGGTCGACATTATTATACAGGTCAACATTATTATACAGGTCAACATCAACATTATCATACAGGTCGACATTATTATACAGGTCAACATTATTATACAGGTCAACATTATTATACAGATCGACATTATTATACAGGTCAACATTAACATACAGGTCGACATTATTATACAGGTCAACATTATTATATAGGTCCACATTATCATATAGGTCGACATTATCATACAGGTCGACATTATTATACAGGTCAACATTAACATACAGGTCGACATTATTATACAGGTCAACATTAACATAGGTCAAAATATTGGTTAATTTACATCTCACACTAAAGGGACACCTTCTTCACATGAAGGTATTCTAACATCCAGTAAACCTTACAACTTCCTGTCATCTAGTAAACCTTACAACTTCCTGTCATCCAGTAAACCTTACAACTTCCTGTCATCTAGTAAACCTTACAACTTCCTGTCATCTAGTAAACCTTACAACTTCCTGTCATCTAGTAAACATTACAACTTCCTGTCATCTAGTAAACCTTACAACTTCCTGTCATCTAGTAAACCTTACAACTTCAGTAAACCTTACAACTTCCTGTCATCTAGTAAACCTTACAACTTCAGTAAACCTTACAACTTCCTGTCATCTAGTAAACCTTACAACTTCAGTAAACCTTACAACTTCCTGTCATCTAGTAAACCTTACAACTTCCTGTCATCTAGTGAACCTTACAACTTCCTGTCATCTAGTAAACCTTACAACTTCCTGTCATCTAGTAAACCTTACAACTTCCTGTCATCTAGTAAACCTTACAGCTCTTCTGTCATCTAGTAAACCTTACAACTTCCTGTCATCTAGTAAACCTTAAAGCTCTTCTGTCATCTAGTAAACCTTGAAGCTCTTCTGTCATCTAGTAAACCTTACAACTTCCTGTCATCTAGTAGACATTGAAGCTCTTCTGTCATCTAGTAAACCTTACAACTTCCTGTCATCTAGTAGACATTGAAGCTCTTCTGTCATCTAGTGAACCTTACAGCTCTTCTGTCATCTAGTAAACCTTAAAGCTCTTCTGTCATCTAGTAAACCTTGAACTTCTCCTGTCATCTAGTAAACCTTACAACTTCCTGTCATCTAGTGAACCTTACAGCTCTTCTGTCATCTAGTAAACCTTGAAGCTCTCCTGTCATCTAGTAAACCTTGAAGCTCTTCTGTCATCTAGTAGACATTGAAGCTCTTCTGTCATCTAGTAAACCTTACAGCTCTTCTGTCATCTAGTGAACCTTACAGCTCTTCTGTCATCTAGGATACCTTACAACTTCCTGTCATCTAGTAAACCTTACAACTTCCTGTCATCTAGTAAACCTTACAACTTCCTGTCATCTAGTAAACCTTACAACTTCCTGTCATCTAGTAAACCATACAACTTCAGTAAACCTTACAACTTCCTGTCATCTAGTAAACCTTACAACTTCAGTAAACCTTACAGCTCTCCTGTCATCTAGGAAATCTTACAACTCTTCTGTCATCTAGTAAACCTTACAGCTCTTCTGTCTTTCTGTGTCATTCCAAATGCCAATAAGATTACTCAATGTTGTCAGAATAAACTTACTCCAGAGATTGATGATTACTATTGAGGGTTGCTGAAATAAATGACAATCAACCTCATAACCAAACCAAATGACGGTCTGTAACCGTAGAGCTGTCTCCGAAGCCAGTCCTACTGTACCTGAGCGAAGCTGAGACTCTGCACGTCAGCTCCATCGATCTTCACTATAGCATCCCCTGTCTGCAGGGAGGAGCACTGCCTTCTGTCCCAGACCCTCTTCACCAGGGCCAGCTGCCCCCCCTTCCCCCCTGCCGTCACACTGAACCCCATCCCGCCCCCCTCACTCCTCCCCAGGGGCACAGGGAGCAGCTCCCCTCCTCCAGACCCTACAGGTACACCCTCGCTGGTCGGGCTGTGGCTCACCCGGGGGTGGGCGCTTGCGGGGCAGCCGTTGAAGCCGCAAGGGGGGACCTCCGTAGGCGGGCCGGCCATGAGGGACGTCTGGGGCACGGGAGGCCGCTGGCAGGGGGCACCAGGAGTGGTGGCGGTGCCCACCTCCGGGTGGGACAGGGAGATGGGCAGAGTGGAGGTGGAGAGGTCACTCCGATGGTGGACCATGGAGGAGGAGGTGGGGAGGGAGTTACCATTGTAGCGCATCAGAGACCATCTGAGAGGGAAGAGGAGGAAGAGGAGGAAGAGAGGCGTTAATGATATTCTGTACCCGACTGATACACACACACAGGAAACTAAGAACTGTGAACCGTACATCTGATCTGATTGGCTGTTGCACTTTGTGTTCGAACCATAGGCAGCACTTTCCTCTCATATCATCAAATCAATTTATATAGCCCTTCTAACATCAGCTGATGTCTCAAAGTGTTGTGCAGAAACCCAGCCTAAAACCCCAAAACAGCAAGCAATGCAGGTGTAGAAGCACGGTGGCTAGGAAAAACTCCCTACAAAGGCCAAAACCGAGGAAGAAACCTAGAGAGGAACCAGGCTATGAGGGGTGGCCAGTCCTCTTCTGGCTGTGCCGGGTTGAGATTATAAACCTAGAGAGGAACCAGGCTATGAGGGGTGGCCAGTCCTCTTCTGGCTGTGCCGGGTTGAGATTAGAAACCTAGAGAGGAACCAGGCTATGAGGGGTGGCCAGTCCTCTTCTGGCTGTGCCAGGTGGAGATTAGAAACCTAGAGAGGAACCAGGCTATGAGGGGTGGCCAGTCCTCTTCTGGCTGTGCCGGGTGGAGATTAGAAAACTAGAGAGGAACCAGGCGATGAGGGGTGGCCAGTCCTCTTCTGGCTGTGCCAGGTGGAGATTAGAAACCTAGAGAGGAACCAGGCTATGAGGGGTGGCCAGTCCTCTTCTGGCTGTGCCAGGTGGAGATTAGAAACCTAGAGAGGAACCAGGCGATGAGGGGTGGCCAGTCCTCTTCTGGCTGTGCCAGGTGGAGATTAGAAACCTAGAGAGGAACCAGGCGATGAGGGGTGGCCAGTCCTCTTCTGGCTGTGCCAGGTGGAGATTAGAAACCTAGAGAGGAACCAGGCGAGATGTGGGTGTGGGGTGGCCAGTCCTCTTCTGGCTGTGCCGGGTGGAGATTAGAAACCTAGAGAAGAACCAGGCGATGAGGGGTGGCCAGTCCTCTTCTGGCTGTGCCAGGTGGAGATTAGAAACCTAGAGAGGAACCAGGCGATGAGGGGTGGCCAGTCCTCTTCTGGCTGTGCCGGGTGGAGATTAGAAACCTAGAGAGGAACCAGGCTATGAGGGGTGGCCAGTCCTCTTCTGGCTGTGCCAGGTGGAGATTAGAAACCTAGAGAGGAACCAGGCTATGAGGGGTGGCCAGTCCTCTTCTGGCTGTGCCAGGTGGAGATTAGAAACCTAGAGAGGAACCAGGGCGAAACCTGAGGGGTGGCCAGTCCTCTTCTGGCTGTGCCGGGTGGAGATTAGAAACCTAGAGAGGAACCAGGCTATGAGGGTGGCCAGTCCTCTTCTGGCTGTGCCAGGTGGAGATTAGAAACCTAGAGAGGAACCAGGCTATGAGGGGTGGCCAGTCCTCTTCTGGCTGTGCCGGGTTGAGATTAGAAACCTAGAGAGGAACCAGGCTATGAGGGGTGGCCAGTCCTCTTCTGGCTGTGCCAGGTGGAGATTAGAAACCTAGAGAGGAACCAGGCTATGAGGGGTGGCCAGTCCTCTTCTGGCTGTGCCGGGTGGAGATTAGAAACCTAGAGAGGAACCAGGCTATGAGGGGTGGCCAGTCCTCTTCTGGCTGTGCCGGGTGGAGATTAGAAACCTAGAGAGGAACCAGGCTATGAGGGGTGGCCAGTCCTCTTCTGGCTGTGCCGGGTGGAGATTAGAAACCTAGAGAGGAACCAGGCTATGAGGGGTGGCCAGTCCTCTTCTGGCTGTGCCGGGTGGAGATTAGAAACCTAGAGAGGAACCAGGCGATGAGGGGTGGCCAGTCCTCTTCTGGCTGTGCCAGGTGGAGATTAGAAACCTAGAGAGGAACCAGGCTATGAGGGGTGGCCAGTCCTCTTCTGGCTGTGCCAGGTGGAGATTAGAAACCTAGAGAGGAACCAGGCGATGAGGGGTGGCCAGTCCTCTTCTGGCTGTGCCAGGTGGAGATTAGAAACCTAGAGAGGAACCAGGCTATGAGGGGTGGCCAGTCCTCTTCTGGCTGTGCCGGGTGGAGATTAGAAACCTAGAGAGGAACCAGGCTATGAGGGGTGGCCAGTCCTCTTCTGGCTGTGCCGGGTGGAGATTAGAAACCTAGAGAGGAACCAGGCTATGAGGGGTGGCCAGTCCTCTTCTGGCTGTGCCGGGTGGAGATTAGAAACCTAGAGAGGAACCAGGCTATGAGGGGTGGCCAGTCCTCTTCTGGCTGTGCCGGTGGAGATTAGAAACCTAGAGAGGAACCAGGCTATGAGGGGTGGCCAGTCCTCTTCTGGCTGTGCCGGGTGGAGATTAGAAACCTAGAGAGGAACCAGGCGATGAGGGGTGGCCAGTCCTCTTCTGGCTGTGCCAGGTGGAGATTAGAAACCTAGAGAGGAACCAGGCTATGAGGGGTGGCCAGTCCTCTTCTGGCTGTGCCAGGTGGAGATTAGAAACCTAGAGAGGAACCAGGCGATGAGGGGTGGCCAGTCCTCTTCTGGCTGTGCCGGGTGGAGATTAGAAACCTAGAGAGGAACCAGGCTATGAGGGGTGGCCAGTCCTCTTCTGGCTGTGCCGGGTGGAGATTAGAAACCTAGAGAGGAACCAGGCTATGAGGGGTGGCCAGTCCTCTTCTGGCTGTGCCGGGTGGAGATTAGAAACCTAGAGAGGAACCAGGCTATGAGGGGTGGCCAGTCCTCTTCTAGCTGTGCCGGGTGGAGATTAGAAACCTAGAGAGGAACCAGGCTATGAGGGGTGGCCAGTCCTCTTCTGGCTGTGCCGGGTGGAGATTAGAAACCTAGAGAGGAACCAGGCTATGAGGGGTGGCCAGTCCTCTTCTGGCTGTGCCAGGTGGAGATTAGAAACCTAGAGAGGAACCAGGCTATGAGGGGTGGCCAGTCCTCTTCTGGCTGTGCCGGGTGGAGATTAGAAACCTAGAGAGGAACCAGGCTATGAGGGGTGGCCAGTCCTCTTCTGGCTGTGCCGGGTGGAGATTAGAAACCTAGAGAGGAACCAGGCGATGAGGGGTGGCCAGTCCTCTTCTGGCTGTGCCAGGTGGAGATTAGAAACCTAGAGAGGAACCAGGCTATGAGGGGTGGCCAGTCCTCTTCTGGCTGTGCCGGGTTGAGATTAGAAACCTAGAGAGGAACCAGGCTATGAGGGGTGACCAGTCCTCTTCTGGCTGTGCCAGGTGGAGATTAGAAACCTAGAGAGGAACCAGGCGATGAGGGGTGGCCAGTCCTCTTCTGGCTGTGCCGGGTGGAGATTAGAAACCTAGAGAGGAACCAGGCTATGAGGGGTGGCCAGTCCTCTTCTGGCTGTGCCGGGTGGAGATTAGAAACCTAGAGAGGAACCAGGCTATGAGGGGTGGCCAGTCCTCTTCTGGCTGTGCCGGGTGGAGATTAGAAACCTAGAGAGGAACCAGGCTATGAGGGGTGGCCAGTCCTCTTCTGGCTGTGCCGGGTGGAGATTAGAAACCTAGAGAGGAACCAGGCTATGAGGGGTGGCCAGTCCTCTTCTGGCTGTGCCGGGTGGAGATTAGAAACCTAGAGAGGAACCAGGCTATGAGGGGTGGCCAGTCCTCTTCTGGCTGTGCCGGGTGGAGATTAGAAACCTAGAGAGGAACCAGGCTATGAGGGGTGGCCAGTCCTCTTCTGGCTGTGCCAGGTGGAGATTAGAAACCTAGAGAGGAACCAGGCGATGAGGGGTGGCCAGTCCTCTTCTGGCTGTGCCGGTGGAGATTAGAAACCTAGAGAGGAACCAGGCTATGAGGGGTGGCCAGTCCTCTTCTGGCTGTGCCAGGTGGAGATTAGAAACCTAGAGAGGAACCAGGCTATGAGGGGTGGCCAGTCCTCTTCTGGCTGTGCCGGGTGGAGATTAGAAACCTAGAGAGGAACCAGGCTATGAGGGGTGGCCAGTCCTCTTCTGGCTGTGCCGGGTGGAGATTAGAAACCTAGAGAGGAACCAGGCTATGAGGGGTGGCCAGTCCTCTTCTGGCTGTGCCGGGTGGAGATTAGAAACCTAGAGAGGAACCAGGCTATGAGGGGTGGCCAGTCCTCTTCTAGCTGTGCCAGGTGGAGATTAGAAACCTAGAGAGGAACCAGGCTATGAGGGGTGGCCAGTCCTCTTCTGGCTGTGCCGGGTGGAGATTAGAAACCTAGAGAGGAACCAGGCTATGAGGGGTGGCCAGTCCTCTTCTGGCTGTGCCGGGTGGAGATTAGAAACCTAGAGAGGAACCAGGCTATGAGGGTGGCCAGTCCTCTTCTGGCTGTGCCGGGTGGAGATTAGAAACCTAGAGAGGAACCAGGCGATGAGGGGTGGCCAGTCCTCTTCTGGCTGTGCCAGGTGGAGATTAGAAACCTAGAGAGGAACCAGGCTATGAGGGGTGGCCAGTCCTCTTCTGGCTGTGCCGGGTTGAGATTAGAAACCTAGAGAGGAACCAGGCTATGAGGGGTGGCCAGTCCTCTTCTGGCTGTGCCGGGTGGAGATTAGAAACCTAGAGAGGAACCAGGCTATGAGGGGTGGCCAGTCCTCTTCTGGCTGTGCCAGGTGGAGATTAGAAACCTAGAGAGGAACCAGGCTATGAGGGGTGGCCAGTCCTCTTCTGGCTGTGCCAGGTGGAGATTAGAAACCTAGAGAGGAACCAGGCGATGAGGGTGGCCAGTCCTCTTCTGGCTGTGCCAGGTGGAGATTAGAAACCTAGAGAGGAACCAGGCGATGAGGGTGGCCAGTCCTCTTCTGGCTGTGCCGGGTGGAGATTAGAAACCTAGAGAGGAACCAGGCTATGAGGGGTGGCCAGTCCTCTTCTGGCTGTGCCGGGTGGAGATTAGAAACCTAGAGAGGAACCAGGCTATGAGGGGTGGCCAGTCCTCTTCTGGCTGTGCCGGGTGGAGATTAGAAACCTAGAGAGGAACCAGGCTATGAGGGGTGGCCAGTCCTCTTCTGGCTGTGCCGGGTGGAGATTAGAAACCTAGAGAGGAACCAGGCTATGAGGGGTGGCCAGTCCTCTTCTGGCTGTGCCAGGTGGAGATTAGAAACCTAGAGAGGAACCAGGCTATGAGGGGTGGCCAGTCCTCTTCTGGCTGTGCCGGGTGGAGATTAGAAACCTAGAGAGGAACCAGGCTATGAGGGGTGGCCAGTCCTCTTCTGGCTGTGCCGGGTGGAGATTAGAAACCTAGAGAGGAACCAGGCTATGAGGGTGGCCAGTCCTCTTCTGGCTGTGCCGGGTGGAGATTAGAAACCTAGAGAGGAACCAGGCGATGAGGGTGGCCAGTCCTCTTCTGGCTGTGCCAGGTGGAGATTAGAAACCTAGAGAGGAACCAGGCTATGAGGGTGGCCAGTCCTCTTCTGGCTGTGCCGGGTTGAGATTAGAAACCTAGAGAGGAACCAGGCTATGAGGGGTGACCAGTCCTCTTCTGGCTGTGCCGGGTGGAGATTAGAAACCTAGAGAGGAACCAGGCTATGAGGGGTGGCCAGTCCTCTTCTGGCTGTGCCAGGTGGAGATTAGAAACCTAGAGAGGAACCAGGCTATGAGGGGTGGCCAGTCCTCTTCTGGCTGTGCCAGGTGGAGATTAGAAACCTAGAGAGGAACCAGGCTATGAGGGGTGGCCAGTCCTCTTCTGGCTGTGCCAGGTGGAGATTAGAAACCTAGAGAGGAACCAGGCGATGAGGGGTGGCCAGTCCTCTTCTGGCTGTGCCGGGTGGAGATTAGAAACCTAGAGAGGAACCAGGCTATGAGGGGTGGCCAGTCCTCTTCTGGCTGTGCCGGGTGGAGATTAGAAACCTAGAGAGGAACCAGGCTATGAGGGGTGGCCAGTCCTCTTCTGGCTGTGCCGGGTGGAGATTAGAAACCTAGAGAGGAACCAGGCTATGAGGGGTGGCCAGTCCTCTTCTGGCTGTGCCGGTGGAGATTAGAAACCTAGAGAGGAACCAGGCTATGAGGGGTGGCCAGTCCTCTTCTGGCTGTGCCGGGTGGAGATTAGAAACCTAGAGAGGAACCAGGCTATGAGGGGTGGCCAGTCCTCTTCTGGCTGTGCCGGGTGGAGATTAAAACAACATGGCAATGATCATCAGCTGTGAACTCAGTCCATCTTGGCAATTGGTTAGTTAGGGTTAGTTAGTTAGGGTTGGTTAGTTAGGGTTAGTTAGTTAGGGTTAGTTAGTTAGGGTTAGTTAGTTAGGGTTAGTTAGTTAGTTGGTCACTTTGTTATTTAGGGTTGGTTACCTTTGTGTCCATCCACCCAAGGCCTCTGAGTCACTCTGGCTGGTGGACGCGGAGGTTGATTCAGGAGGGGGAGGAGGGGGGATTCCCCTACTGTGAGAGGAGGAGGGGGAACAGGCTGAGCTGGCAGAAGAGCCCGGGACACCGTTAGACAGCGGGTAGGAGGGTGGTGCCGCGTTTCCGTTAGCGTCCAGCCCTGACCCCGAGTTTCCCGCCACTCTGAGATAGTTGCCGTTGTGATGAGACAGGGTCCGATTGAGGTTAGCCAGGCCGGGGGGGTGGGTGTGGGAGGGCTCAGCAGGGCTGGGACAGGAAAGGGACTGGGCAGTGGCTGTGGAGGGAGGAGTGGCTGCAGCGCTGAGGGGTTCCCGAGGAGAGGAGGAGGGGGAGGAGGTCAGGGGTTGTTTGGGACAGCCGTCTGGGTTGTAGAGCATGGGATAGCCTCTCCGTAACACAACGTCCACACTGTGACCCATGGGGACAGACTTCAACATCTCTACCACCTCTTTATGAGACAGACCCAGGACACAGCTGTCATTGATGTAGACCAGGATATCAGCTGGAGAACAGAGAGAGAGAGAGAGAGAACAGGTTACACTATTATAGATCATGTGTTATATCATCCACTACAATAGATAATAGATAATGTGCTATATCATCCACTACAATAGATAATGTGTTATATGTTATATCATACACTACAATAGATAATAGATAATGTGTTATATGTTATATCATCCACTACAATAGATAATAGATCATGTGTTATATCATCCACTACAATAGATAATAGATAATGCATTATAGCATCCACTACAATAGATAGTAGATAATGTGCTATAGCATACACTACAATAGATAATAGATCATGTGTTATATCATCCACTACAATAGATAATAGATAATGTGCTACATCATCCACTACAATAGATAATGCATTATAGCATACACTACAGTAGATAATGTGTTATAGCATACACTACAGTAGATAATGTGTTATAGCATCCACCACAATAGATAATGTGTTATAGCATCCACCACAATAGATAATGTGTTATAGCATCCACCACAATAGATAATGTGTTATAGCATCCACCACAATAGATAATGTGTTATAGCATCCACTACAATAGATAATGTGTTATAGCATCCATTATAATAGATAATGTGTTATAGCATCCACTACAATAGATAATGTGTTATATCATCCACTACAATAGATAATGTGTTATAGCATCCACTACAATAGATAATGTGTTATAGCATCCACTACAATAGATAATAGATAATGTGTTATAGCATCCACTACAATAGATAATGTGTTATAGCATCCACTACAATAGATAATGTGTTATAGCATCCACTACAATAGATAATGTGTTATAGCATCCACTACAATAGATAATGTGTTATATCATCCACTACAATAGATAATAGATAATGTGTTATATCATACACTACAATAGATAATAGATAATGTGTTATGTCATCCACTACAATAGATAATAGATAATGTGTTATAGCATCCACTACAATAGATAATGTGTTATAGCATCCACTACAATAGATAATAGATAATGTGTTATATCATCCACTACAATAGATAATGTGTTATATCATCCACTACAATAGATAATGTGTTATAGCATCCACTACAATAGATAATAGATAATGTGTTATATCATATACACTACAATAGATAATGTGTTATAGCATACACTACAATAGATAATAGATAATGTGTTATATCATATACACTACAATAGATAATGTGTTATAGCATCCACTACAATAGATAATTTCAGTATGTAGTGTACCTTCAGTATCATTGAGTGAATATAGGATGACTGTAGCTGCCAGTAGGGGCTTATTGCACCACTTGTATGAGAGGTGATAGCGTGTGTGTGTGTGTGTGTGTGTGTGTGTGTGTGTGTGTGTGTGTGTGTGTGTGTGTGTGTGTGTGTGTGTGTGCGTGCGTGCGTGTGTGTGTGTGCGTGCGATTATATTCTAGGGCCCGCAGAGCAGGATTAGGTGTAGATGGGAAGGGTATACCCCTATAAAGCAGGATTAGGATTAGGTGTAGATGGGAAGGGTATACCACTATAAAGCAGGATTAGGTGTAGATGGGAAGGGTATACCACTATAAAGCAGGATTAGGATTAGGTGTAGATGGGAAGGGTATACCACTACAAAGCAGGATTAGGATTAGGTGTAGATGGGAAGGGTATACCACTATAAAGCAGGATTAGGATTAGGTGTAGATGGGAAGGGTATACCACTATAAAGCAGGATTAGGATTAGGTGTAGATGGGAAGGGTATACCACTATAAAGCAGGATTAGGATTAGGTGTAGATGGGAAGGGTATACCACTATAAAGCAGGATTAGGATTAGGTGTAGATGGGAAGGGTATACCACTATAAAGCAGGATTAGGATTAGGTGTAGATGGGAAGGGTATACCACTATAAAGCAGGATTAGGATTAGGTGTAGATGGGAAGGGTATACCACTATAAAGCAGGATTAGGATTAGATGTAGATGGGAAGGGTATACCACTATAAAGCAGGATTAGGATTAGGTGTAGATGGGAAGGGTATACCACTATAAAGCAGGATTAGGATTAGGTGTAGATGGGAAGGGTATACCACTATAAAGCAGGATTAGGATTAGATGTAGATGGGAAGGGTATACCACTATAAAGCAGGATTAGGATTAGGTGTAGATGGGAAGGGTATACCACTATAAAGCAGGATTAGGATTAGGTGTAGATGGCAAGGGTATGCCACTACAAAGCAGGATTAGGATTAGGTGTAGATGGGAAGGGTATACCACTACAAAGCAGGATTAGGTGTAGATGGGAAGGGTATACCACTATAAAGCAGGATTAGGTGTAGATGGGAAGCGTATACCACTATAAAGCAGGATTAGGTGTAGATGGGAAGCGTATACCACTATAAAGCAGGATTAGGATTAGGTGTAGATGGGAAGCGTATACCACTATAAAGCAGGATTAGGATTAGGTGTAGATGGGAAGGGTATACCACTATAAAGCAGGATTAGGATTAGGTGTAGATGGGAAGGGTATACCACTATAAAGCAGGATTAGGATTAGGTGTAGATGGGAAGGGTATACCACTATAAAGCAGGATTAGGTGTAGATGGGAAGGGTATACCACTATAAAGCAGGATTAGGATTAGGTGTAGATGGGAAGGGTATACCACTACAAAGCAGGATTAGGATTAGGTGTAGATGGGAAGGGTATACCACTATAAAGCAGGATTAGGATTAGGTGTAGATGGGAAGGGTATACCACTATAAAGCAGGATTAGGATTAGGTGTAGATGGGAAGGGTATACCACTATAAAGCAGGATTAGGATTAGGTGTAGATGGGAAGGGTATACCACTATAAAGCAGGATTAGGATTAGGTGTAGATGGGAAGGGTATACCACTATAAAGCAGGATTAGGATTAGGTGTAGATGGGAAGGGTATACCACTATAAAGCAGGATTAGGATTAGGTGTAGATGGGAAGGGTATACCACTATAAAGCAGGATTAGGATTAGATGTAGATGGGAAGGGTATACCACTATAAAGCAGGATTAGGATTAGGTGTAGATGGGAAGGGTATACCACTATAAAGCAGGATTAGGATTAGGTGTAGATGGGAAGGGTATACCACTATAAAGCAGGATTAGGATTAGATGTAGATGGGAAGGGTATACCACTATAAAGCAGGATTAGGATTAGGTGTAGATGGGAAGGGTATACCACTATAAAGCAGGATTAGGATTAGGTGTAGATGGCAAGGGTATACCACTACAAAGCAGGATTAGGATTAGGTGTAGATGGGAAGGGTATACCACTACAAAGCAGGATTAGGTGTAGATGGGAAGGGTATACCACTATAAAGCAGGATTAGGTGTAGATGGGAAGCGTATACCACTATAAAGCAGGATTAGGTGTAGATGGGAAGCGTATACCACTATAAAGCAGGATTAGGATTAGGTGTAGATGGGAAGCGTATACCACTATAAAGCAGGATTAGGATTAGGTGTAGATGGGAAGGGTATACCACTATAAAGCAGGATTAGGATTAGGTGTAGATGGGAAGGGTATACCACTATAAAGCAGGATTAGGATTAGGTGTAGATGGGAAGGGTATACCACTATGAAGCAGGATTAGGATTAGGTGTAGATGGGAAGGGTATACCACTACAAAAAAGCAGGATTAGGATTAGGTGTAGATGGGAAGGGTATACCACCATAAAGCAGGATTAGGATTAGGTGTAGATGGGAAGGGTATACCACTACAAAGCAGGATTAGGATTAGGTGTAGATGGGAAGGGTATACCACCATAAAGCAGGATTAGGATTAGGTGTAGATGGGAAGGGTATACCACTATAAAGCAGGATTAGGATTAGGTGTAGATGGGAAGGGTATACCACTACAAAGCAGGATTAGGATTAGGTGTAGATGGGAAGGGTATACCACCATAAAGCAGGATTAGGATTAGGTGTAGATGGGAAGGGTATACCACTACAAAGCAGGATTAGGATTAGGTGTAGATGGGAAGGGTATACCACTATAAAGCAGGATTAGGATTAGGTGTAGATGGGAAGGGTATACCACTACAAAGCAGGATTAGGATTAGTTGTAGATGGGAAGGGTATACCACCATAAAGCAGGATTAGGATTAGGTGTAGATGGGAAGGGTATACCACTACAAAGCAGGATTAGGTGTAGATGGGAAGGGTATACCACCATAAAGCAGGATTAGGATTAGGTGTGGATGGGAAGGGTATACCACTATAAAGCAGGATTAGGATTAGGTGTAGATGGGAAGGGTATACCACTATAAAGCAGGATTAGGATTAGGTGTAGATGGGAAGGGTATACCACTATAAAGCAGGATTAGGATTAGGTGTAGATGGGAAGGGTATACCACTATAAAGCAGGATTAGGATTAGGTGTAGATGGGAAGGGTATACCACTATAAAGCAGGATTAGGTGTAGATGGGAAGGGTATACCACTATAAAGCAGGATTAGGTGTAGATGGGAAGGGTATATCACTATAAAGCAGGATTAGGATTAGGTGTAGATGGGAAGGGTATACCACTATAAAGCAGGATTAGGATTAGGTGTAGATGGGAAGGGTATACCACTACAAAGCAGGATTAGGATTAGGTGTAGATGGGAAGGGTATACCACTATAAAGCAGGATTAGGATTAGGTGTAGATGGGAAGGGTATACCACTATAAAGCAGGATTAGGATTAGGTGTAGATGGGAAGGGTATACCACTATAAAGCAGGATTAGGATTAGGTGTAGATGGGAAGGGTATACCACTATAAAGCAGGATTAGGATTAGGTGTAGATGGGAAGGGTATACCACTATAAAGCAGGATTAGGTGTAGATGGGAAGGGTATACCACTATAAAGCAGGATTAGGTGTAGATGGGAAGGGTATATCACTATAAAGCAGGATTAGGATTAGGTGTAGATGGGAAGGGTATACCACTATAAAGCAGGATTAGGATTAGGTGTAGATGGGAAGGGTATACCACTACAAAGCAGGATTAGGATTAGGTGTAGATGGGAAGGGTATACCACTATAAAGCAGGATTAGGATTAGGTGTAGATGGGAAGGGTATACCACTATAAAGCAGGATTAGGATTAGGTGTAGATGGGAAGGGTATACCACTATAAAGCAGGATTAGGTGTAGATGGGAAGGGTATACCACTATAAAGCAGGATTAGGTGTAGATGGGAAGGGTATACCACTATAAAGCAGGATTAGGATTAGGTGTAGATGGGAAGGGTATACCACCATAAAGCAGGATTAGGATTAGGTGTAGATGGGAAGGGTATACCACTATAAAGCAGGATTAGGTGTAGATGGGAAGGGTATACCACTATAAAGCAGGATTAGGATTAGGTGTAGATGGGAAGGGTATACAACTACAAAGCAGGATTAGGATTAGGTGTAGATGGGAAGGGTATACCACTACAAAGCAGGATTAGGATTAGGTGTAGATGGGAAGGGTATACCACTATAAAGCAGGATTAGGATTAGGTGTAGATGGGAAGGGTATACCACTACAAAACAGGATTAGGATTAGGTGTAGATGGGAAGGGTATACCACTATAAAGCAGGATTAGGATTAGGTGTAGATGGGAAGGGTATACCACTATAAAGCAGGATTAGGTATAGATGGGAAGGGTATACCACTATAAAGCAGGATTAGGTATAGATGGGAAGGGTATACCACTATAAAGCAGGATTAGGATTAGGTGTAGATGGGAAGGGTATACCACTACAAAGCAGGATCAAGGAATTAGCCAGCGAATTTACCTAAATATTCTGAAACAATGTTTTATTTTTAAAAGAAAAGCTTGAAATTGGCATGGTCTAATTGGTCTAATTGGTCTAATTGGTCTAATTGACTCAACAACCAAAAACACATACAGGTATCTAAATGTAGATTTCTTAATGAATCAGGAAAAAAAAATGGAATACTGAAAAACTATATGAACACATGTAAAGTGTTCGTCCCACGTTTCATGAGCTGCAATTCAAACATACAATCTACCCCTCTGCCCATTCATGTGAAATTCCAGAGATTAGGGCCCAATGAATTGATTTTAATTGACAGATTTCCTTAGACGAACTGTAACTCTTGCTGTGAAATTGTTGAAATTGTTGAGTTTCTATTTCTGCTCTGTGTATTTATACCCTTCTGGAGATTATGTTCAGGAGAAACAACTCCCTTCAAATTTTCAACTCCCTTCAAATCTTCAACTCCCTTCAAAGCTTCAACCCCCTTCAAATCTTCAACTCCCTTCAAATTTTCAACCCCCTTCAAATCTTCAACCCCCTTCAAATCTTCAACTCCCTTCAAATCTTCAACCCCCTTCAAATCTTCAACCCCCTTCAAATCTTCAACTCCCTTCAAATCTTCAACCCCCTTCAAATCTTCAACCCCCTTCAAATCTTCAACTCCCTTCAAATCTTCAACCCCCTTCAAATCTTCAACCCCCTTCAAATCTTCAACCCCCTTCAAATCTTCAACCCCCTTCAAATCTTCAACTCCCTTCAAATCTTCATCCCCCTTCAAATCTTCAACCCCCTTCAAATCTTCAACCCCCTTCAAATCTTCAACTCCCTTCAAATGTTCAACCCCCTTCAAATCTTCAACCCCCTTCAAATCTTCAACTCTCTTTACATTTTCAACTCCCTTCAAAACTTCAATCCCCTTCACATTTTCAACTCTCTTCAAGTCCTACATGTGTTAGTCCTACATGTGTCTACCCTACATGTGTCTATCCTACATGTGTTAGTCCTACATGTGTTAATCCTACCTGTGTCTATCCTACATGTGTCTATCCTACCTGTGTCTATCCTACATGTGTTAATCCTACATGTGTCTATCCTACCTGTGTCTATCCTACATGTGTCTATCCTACATGTGTCTATCCTACCTGTGTCTATCCTACATGTGTTAATCCTACATGTGTCTATCCTACCTGTGTCTATACTACATGTGTTAATCCTACCTGTGTCTATCCTACCTGGGTCTATCCTACCTGTGTTAATCCTGCATGTGTTAATCCTACCTGTGTTAATCCTACCTGTGTTAATCCTACCTGTGTTAAACCTACCTGTGTTAATCCTACCTGTGTAAATCCTACCTGTGTTAATTCTACCTGTGTTAATCCTACCTGTACAAATCCTACCTGTGTAAAACCTACCTGTGCACATCCTACCTGTGTTAAACCTACCTGTGTTAGTCCTAACTGTGTTAATGCTACCTGTGTTAACGCTACCTGTGTTAAATCTACCTGTGTTAATCCAGCTGTGTTAATCCCACCTGTGTTAATGCTACCTGTGTTAATGCTACCTGTGTTAATCCAGCTGTGTTAATCCTACCTGTGTTAATCCTACCTGTGTTAATGCTACCTGTGTTAATCCTACCTGTGTTAATCCTACCTGTGTTAATCCTACCTGTGTTAATGCTACCTGTGTTAATGCTACCTGTGTTAATCCTACCTGTGTTAATCCTACCTGTGTTAATCCTACCTGTGTTAATCCTACCTGTGTTAATGCTACCTGTGTTAATGCTACCTGTGTTAATTCTACCTGTGTTAATGCTACCTGTGTTAATTCTACCTGTGTTAATGCTACCTGTGTTAATCCTACCTGTGTTAATCCTACCTGTGTTAATGCTACCTGTGTTAATCCTACCTGTGTTAATTCTACCTGTGTTAATGTTACCTGTGTTAATGCTACCTGTGTTAATCCTACCTGTGTTAATCCTACCTGTGTTAATGCTACCTGTGTTAATGCTACCTGTGTTAATGCTACCTGTGTTAATGCTACCTGTGTTAATCCTACCTGTGTTAATGCTACCTGTGTTAATCCTACCTGTGTTAATTCTACCTGTGTTAATGTTACCTGTGTTAATGCTACCTGTGTTAATCCTACCTGTGTTAATGCTACCTGTGTTAATGCTACCTGTGTTAATGCTACCTGTGTTGAGAGCGGGTGGTCCTCCTGGTGTCACGCTGTAGACCTGGAGAAACTCTCTCCGCCTGCTTCCTCCCACTATGTTGAAGCCGAACCCCTGCAGCCCTTTAGACAGACGGGTATGGATGGAGTAACCCTTCAGCTCTGCTGGCTGGTCCGTGAAAGCAGGTACTGGCAGGGGACAGGGACACAGACCATTAGTTTCCTGTTGTAAGGATCCTACCTCCGCCTAGTATTTATTTGTCTTTTATTTACCCAGGGCTAGTCTCATTGTAGTCAAATCAGTCCTGGTTTCTCCAGACGTCTTTCACATATATCTATGATAGACTGTCTATGTGTATTAACATATATCTATGATAGACTGTCCATGTCTATTCACATATATCTATGATAGACTGTCTATGTGTATTCACATATATCTATGATAGACTGTCTATGTGTATTCACATATATCTATGATAGACTGTCTATGTGTATTCACATATATCTATGATAGACTGTCTATGTGTATTCACATATATCTATGATAGACTGTCTATGTGTATTCACATATATCTATGATAGACTGTCTATGTGTATTCACATATATCTATGATAGACTGTCCATGTGTATTCACATATATCTATGATAGACTGTCTATGTGTATTCACATATATCTATGATAGACTGTCTATGTGTATTCACATATATCTATGATAGACTGTCCAAGTGTATTCACATATATCTATGATAGACTGTCTATGTGTATTCACATATATCTATGATAGACTGTCTATGTGTATTCACATATATCTATGATAGACTGTCCATGTGTATTCACATATATCTATGATAGACTGTCTACGTCTCTCACATATATCTATGGTAGACTGTCCATGTCTATTCACATATATCTATGATAGACTGTCTATGTCTATTCACATATATATATGATAGACTGTCCATGTCTATTCACATATATCTATGATAGACTGTCCATGTGTATTCACATAACAGACAAGACAGAGCTACCGCACGGCGGCTGTCTCTGAACAGGTTTAACAACTGATTCTCTGGCGCCCTCTGCAGTTCAATGATGAAAATATGTAGTCTCATGACTAACAGACATATTTTTACGACAATATGAAAATATATCTCTAATTCACGACTCCATTTCAGTAGAACTGAATGCTGTCTCGGTGTTAGACAACACACGACAAAACATGAGAGAGACGAAGGGAGATGAGAGACAGTATGGGAGGGGATGAGAAGGAGGGAGATATAGGGGGAGAGAGAGGGGTAGGAGGGAGAGGATGGGGGAGAGAGGGGGTAGGAGGGAGATATAGGGGGAGAGAGAGGGGGTAGGAGGGAGAGGATGGGGGAGAGAGAGGGGGTAGGAGGGAGATGATGGAGGAGAGAGAGGGGGTAGGAGGGAGATATAGGGGGAGAGTGTCACGGTTCATGAATCCACTGCCTCCTTTTCCTTTTCTCTCTCTCTCTCTCTCTCCCGTGTTTGTGTGGGCGTGGTTCCCAATCTCGGCCTGATTGTCTGCGCCAGCTGGAATCACTTATCTTCCCTTTATATGTTCTGTAACCAGTGTTTCTTGTTGTCAGATCGTTGTTACTTCCCTGAGGTTGTGTCGTGTGTCCGTACTCTTCTCTCGCCGCCCTTGTGTGGATTATCTGCTGTGCTCCTTCCTACCCATCCGGACACTCTCCCCTGGGTTTCTCAGCACGCTCACATAGGAGGATGCGCCCTAGTCCCTGGGTCGGATTCCGTCTGAGTACAGTCTGTCTGTCCTGTTGCTGCTGTAACCTGTATTCATTAAACCATCGTTGCTTGCATCTTGCATCCGCCTCTGTATTGTTACAGAGAGAGAGGGGGTAGGAGGGAGATATAGGGGGAGAGAGAGGGGGTAGGAGGGAGAGGATGGGGAGAGAGAGGGGGGGTAGGAGGGAGATATAGGGGAGAGAGGGGGTAGGAGGGAGAGGATGGGGGAGAGAGAGGGGGTAGGAGGGAGAGGATGGAGGAGAGAGAGGGGGTAGGAGGGAGATATAGGGGTAGGAGGGAGAGGATGGAGGAGAGAGAGGGGGTAGGAGGGAGATATAGGGGGAGAGAGAGGGTGTAGGAGGGAGAGGATGGAGGAGAGAGAGGGGGTAGGAGGGAGATATAGGGGGTAGGAGGGAGAGGATGGGGAGTATGGGGAAACAGGAGGATAAGGTAGGTAGACTCACTGTCTGTCTCGCTGAGGATCTCCCTGCTCTGATCTCTGGGGTCCAGCCAGCTGGTTGTCTTAGAGATGTGACTGAGGGGAGGAAGAGATCACCCCCTCCACCATCATCATCATTATCACCACCAACCTAATCATCATAAGCTCTACACTCTCCAACCACTCTATGTAGTAAAGTTATATTCTCTCTAAACTCTATGTAGTATAACTCTCCTCTCTCTATGTAGTATAACTCTCTCTCTCTCCTCTCTCCTCTCTCTCTCTCCTGTCTCTACTCTATGTAGTAAGCCTCTCCTGAGTTACTGAAGGCCAGCTCCCAGTTCTCTTTCTCTCCTGTCTCTACTCTATGTAGTATAACTCTCCTCTCTCTATGTAGTATAACTCTCTCTCTCTCTATGTAGTATAACTCTCTCTCTCTCCTCTCTCCTCTCTCCTGTCTCTACTCTATGTAGTAAGCCTCTCCTGAGTTACTGAAGGCTAGCTCCCAGTTCTCTTTCTCTCCTGTCTCTACTCTATGTAGTATAACTCTCCTCTCTCTATGTAGTATAACTCTCCTCTCTCTATGTAGTATAACTCTCCTCTCTCTATGTAGTATAACTCTCCTCTCTCTATGTAGTATAACTCTCTCTCTCTCCTCTCTCCTCTCTCCTGTCTCTACTCTATGTAGTAAGCCTCTCCTGAGTTACTGAAGGCCAGCTCCCAGTTCTCTTTCTCTCCTGTCTCTACTCTATGTAGTATAACTCTCCTCTCTCTATGTAGTATAACTGTCTCTCTCTCCTCTCTCCTCTCTCTCTCTCCTGTCTCTACTCTATGTAGTAAGCCTCTCCTGAGTTACTGAAGGCCAGCTCCCAGTCCTCTCTCTCTCCTGTCTCTACTCACTCTATGTAGTAAGCCTCTCCTGAGTTACTGAAGGCCAGCTCCCAGTCCTCTCTCTCTCCTGTCTCTACTCACTCTATGCCTCTCCTGAGTTACTGCCAGCTCCCAGTCCTCTCCTCTCCCTGTCTCTACTCACTCTATGTAAGCCTCTCCTGAGTTACTGAAGGCCAGTCTCCCAGTCCTCTCTGAGTTACTGAAGGCCAGCTCCCAGTCCTGTCTCTACTCACTCTATGTAGTAAGCCTCTCCTGAGTTACTGAAGGCCAGCTCCCAGTCCTCTCTCTCTCCTGTCTCTACTCACTCTATGTAGTAAGCCTCTCCTGAGTTACTGAAGGCCAGCTCCCAGTCCTCTCTCTCTCCTGTCTCTAGTTACTCAGCTCTATGTAGTAAGCCTCTCCTGAGTTACTGAAGGCCAGCTCCCAGTCCTCTCTCTCTCCTGTCTCTACTCTATGTAGTAAGCCTCTCCTGAGTTACTGAAGGCCAGCTCCCAGTCCTCTCTCTCTCCTGTCTCTACTCTATGTAGTAAGCCTCTCCTGAGTTACTGAAGGCCAGCTCCCAGTTCTCTCTCTCTCCTGTCTCTACTCACTCTATGTAGTAAACCTCTCCTGAGTTACTGAAGGCCAGCTCCCAGTCCTCTCTCTCTCCTGTCTCTACTCACTCTATGTAGTAAGCCTCTCCTGAGTTACTGAAGGCCAGCTCCCAGTCCTCTCTCTCTCCTGTCTCTACTCACTCTATGTAGTAAGCCTCTCCTGAGTTACTGAAGGCCAGCTCCCAGTCCTCTCTCTCTCCTGTCTCTACTCACTCTATGTAGTAAGCCTCTCCTGAGTTACTGAAGGCCAGCTCCCAGTTCTCTGGCAGTGTCACTCCACCTCGTGTGGCGATGCCGCTCCCTCCGTTCTCCTCTCCGACGCCATCCCTGCCTTCCCACGATTGGCTAAGAGATTTGGCTGTGGGCGGGGCACTGCTGGCACCTACTGACCCCTGTCTAAGACAAAACACACACACACACACAGCCTTGAAATAGCCTTTTATCTCTGGCCGCTGTAAGCTCCAATCAAGGGCCCAGATGTAAACAGATGTCTGTCTTTAGTCAATGTTTATCCCAAATTTCAGCCTATTCCCAAATTAGGGGAATACTTTTAATCAGAGCCCTATGGGTCCTAAATAGTACACTACTTTTAACCAGAGCCCTATGGGTCCTGTATAGTGCACTACATTTAATCAGATTCCTATGGGTCCTGTATAGTGCACTACATTTAACCAGAGCCCTATGGGTCCTGTATAGTGCACTACATTTAACCAGAGCCCTATGGGTCCTATATAGTGCACTACATTTAACCAGATCCCTATGGGTCCTATATAGTGCACTACATTTAACCAGAGCCCTATGGGTCCTGTATAGTGCACTACATTTAATCAGAGCCCTATGGGTCCTGTATAGTGCACTACATTTAACCAGATCCCTATGGGTCCTATATAGTGCACTACATTTAATCAGAGCCCTATGGGTCCTGTATAGTGCACTACATTTAACCAGAGCCCTATGGGTCCTGTATAGTGCACTACATTTAACCAGAGCCCTATGGGTCCTATATAGTGCACTACATTTAATCAGAGCCCTATGGGTCCTATATAGTGCACTACTTTTAATCAGAGTCCTATGGGTCCTGTAGTGCACTACATTTAACCAGATCCCTATGGGTCCTGTATAGTGCACTACTTTTAATCAGAGCCCTATGGGTCCTGTATAGTGCACTACTTTTAATCAGAGTCCTATGGGTCCAGTAGTCCTCTCTCTCTCCTGTCTCTACTACATTTAACCAGATCCCTATGGGTCCTGTATAGTGCACTACATTTAACCAGATCCCTATGGGTCCTGTATAGTGCACTACTTTTAATCAGAGCCCTATGGGTCCTGTATAGTGCACTACTTTTAATCAGAGTCCTATGGGTCCTGTAGTGCACTACATTTAACCAGAGCCCTATGGGTCCTGTATAGTGCACTACTTTTACCCAGATCCCTATGGGTCCTATATAGTGCACTACATTTAACCAGAGCCCTATGGGTCCTCTATAGTGCACTACTTTTACCCAGATCCCAGATCTCTATGGGTCCTGTATAGTGCACTACATTTAATCAGAGTCCTATGGGTCCTATATAGTGCACTACTTTTAATCAGAGCCCTATGGGTCCTATATAGTGCACTACTTTTAATCAGAGTCCTATGGGTCCTATATAGTGCACTACTTTTACCCAGAGCCCTATGGGTCCTATATAGTGCACTACTTTTACCCAGATCCCTATAGGTCCTGGTGAAAAGTAGTTCACTATATAGGGAACAGGCTGACATTTGTGACGTAGGCTCAGTCTTTATCCTAAGGATTAGATCCCTTCCCATGTCTCAACTCTGCTCTTGGTCTGAATATCACATCCTCAGTGTCCTGTTCACGACGATGGGAGAAGAGGAGGAACCTGAACCTGTCTAATAAACTATGTTTATGTCCGGTCTCTGTTTCAGATTCTTTTTGCTGCTCGCCTACCGAGCATGATTTCCAGCTCCCAGTCGTCGTGAGTTCCTTTAAGATTTTCTTCAAAGACAGAATTTGAGACATTGTCAGGGAGACGGGCAGGGACTCTGTGGTCCTGACTTTAGGAGGAATCTTGCCAACGGTAGTCCAGATAGGATAGCCTAGTGGTTAGAGTGTAGAGGTGGCAGGTAGCCTAGTGGTTAGAGTGTAGAGGTGGCAGGGTAGCCTAGTGGTTAGAGTGTAGAGGCGGCAGGGTAGCCTAGTGGTTAGAGTGTAGAGGTGGCAGGTAGCCTAGTGGTTAGAGTGTAGAGGCGGCAGGGTAGCCTAGTGGTTAGAGCGTTGGACTAGTAACCGAAAGGTTGCAAGATTGAATCCCCGAGCTGACAAGGTAAAGATCTGTCGTTCTGCCCCTGAACAAGGCAGTTAACCCACTGTTCCTAGGCCGTCATTGAAAATAAGAATTTGTTCTTAATGGACTTGCCTAGTTAAATAAAAGAATAAATACAAATATGACCAATGCCTGGATTAGGACCTCCTTCCTGTGTGTGGAAAAGTCATACTCTATGGGATGTCCTGCTTCCTGTGTGTGGAAAAGTCATACTCTATGGATGTTCTGCTTCCTGTGTGAGGAAAAGTCATACTCTATGGATGTCCTGCTTCCTGTGTGAGGAAAAGTCATACTCTATGGGATGTCCTGCTTCCTGTGTGAGGAAAAGTCATACTCTATGGATGTCCTGCTTCCTGTGTGTGGAAAAGTCATACTCTATGGATGTTCTGCTTCCTGTGTGTGGAAAAGTCATACTCTATGGATGTTCTGCTTCCTGTGTGAGGAAAAGTCATACTCTATGGATGTTCTGCTTCCTGTGTGTGGAAAAGTCATACTCTATGGATGTTCTGCTTCCTGTGTGTGGAAAAGTCATACTCTATGGATGTTCTGCTTCCTGTGTGAGGAAAAGTCATACTCTATGGATGTTCTGCTTCCTGTGTGTGGAAAAGTCATACTCTATGGATGTTCTGCTTCCTGTGTGAGGTATGGTTGTTGTTTGCACAGAACGACAGGGTGTTGTCCAGGGTCACGCCAAGTTTCTTTGCACACTGGGAGGGGGACACCGTGTAGTTGTCAACCGAGATTGAGTGGTCTTGGACTGGGCAGGCCTTCCCTGGGTGGAAGAGCAGCTCCTTTTTGTTGAGGTTGAGGTGGTGGGCCAACATCCAAGCTGAGATATCTGACAGGCACACAGAGATGCATAGGAGAGACCATGGGAGGATATGACGGAGCTGAGTGACTTGGTCTATAGAGAGTAGAGGAGAGGTCCATCCTCATAGCAGTGATAGGAGAGACCATGAGAGGATATGACGGAGCTGAGTGACTTGGTGTAGAGAGAGAAGAGGAGAGGTCCATCCTCATAGCAGTGATAGGAGAGACCATGTGAGGATATGACGGAGCTGACTGACTTGGTGTAGAGAGAGGAGAGGAGAGACCATGTGAAGATATGACAAGTGACTTGGTCTATAGAGAGAAGAGGAGAGCGGGACGCCAGCAGTGATAGGAGAGGTACAGATACTATCCACGCCACCAGGAGTGACAGTACGTGGTACAGATACTATCCACGCCACCAGGAGTGTGCTGAGTCTGAGACACCCAGCCCTGAGAGGGTGGAGAGGAGGATCTGATAGAGCCTGAGACACCCAGCCCTAAGAGGGTGGAGAGGAGGATCTGATAGAGCCTCAGACACCCAGCCCTGAGAGGGTGGAGATGATAGAGCCTGAGACACCCAGCCCTGAGAGGGTGGAGAGGAGGATCTGATAGAGCCTGAGACACCCAGCCCTGAGAGGGTGGAGAGGAGGATCTGATAGAGTCTGAGACACCCAGCCCTGAGAGGGTGGAGAGGAGGATCTGATGGTTCACGGTGTTGAAGGCAGCAGATAGATCTAGGAGGATGAGAACAGAGGAGAGAGAGTCCGATTTGGCAGAACGGAGATCCTCTCTGACACAGAGAAAAGCAGTCTTGGTTGAGTGACTCGTCTTGAAGACTGACTTGTTAGGGTCAAGAAGATCATTCTGAGACAGATCGTGAGAAAGTTTGTCAGAGAGAGCACGCCGAAGTGTTTTGGAAATCAAAGAAAGGTTGTTTTTGATGTCAGCGGGCTCGGGTTTCTTGAGGAAGGGAGCGACCCTGGCCAACTTGAAGTCAGAGGGGACTCAGCCAGGGGTCAGGGATGAGTTGATAAGGGAAGTGAAGAATGGGAGAGGGTCTGGAGAAGGGAGGAGGGGATGGGGTCGAGCGGGCAGGTTGTTGGGCGGCCCGACCTCACTATTTGCTGGATGTATTCTGGAGAGAGAGGCGTAGGGTAGTTCTGTGTGAGTGGGACCAGTGGGTTCAGTAGGCTGAGTGAATGAGGAGATTTAGATAGAAAACGTCTTTAGCAGTAGATACAGAGGAAGAGGAGGGAGAGAGGAGGGAGCGAGGAGGAAGCGAGGAGGGAGCGAGGAGGGAGAGAGGAGGGAGAGAGGAGGGAGTGAGGAAGGAGAGAGGAGGAAGAGAGGAGGGAGTGGAAGGTGGAGCTGCTGGGAGGAAAGGGGACAGTGAGAGTCAAGGGAGTCAAAGGGAGGAGAGTTGGGTCAAAGAGGCAGAATCGGGAGACAGGAGGGAGATGAATTTAACAGAAGGAAGAGATGATAGGACAGAAGAGGAGAGAGTAGTGGGAGAGAGAGAGAGAGACAGACAGACAGACAGACAGACATAGCGAGAGACAGACCGAGAGAGAGAGAGAGACAGAAAGAGACAGAGACAGAGAGAGAGAGCGACAGAGACAGAGACACAGACAGAGACAGAGACAGAGAGACAGAGACAGAGAGACAGAGAGAGAGAGAGAGAGAGAGAGAGAGAGAGAGACAGAGAGAGAGAGACAGAGAGACAGAGAGAGAGAGAGAGAGGGTCTGCTATACAAACTGATGGAAAGTGGTGTTGGGGGTAAAACATACGACATT
The DNA here is from genome assembly GCF_034236695.1 of Oncorhynchus nerka. NCBI lineage: Eukaryota > Metazoa > Chordata > Actinopteri > Salmoniformes > Salmonidae > Oncorhynchus > Oncorhynchus nerka. The sequence continues at coordinate 4,788,289 of NC_088415.1, read as the reverse complement.
ATAAAATCCATGTACACAAACAACAAGTGTGCGGTTAAAATTGGCAAAAAACACACACATTTCTTCACACAGGGTCGTGGGGTTAGACAGGGATGCAGCTTAAGCCCCACCCTCTTCAACATATATATCAACGAATTGGCACGGGCACTAGAAAAGTCTGCAGCACCCGGCCTCCCACTGCTAGAATCCGAAGTCAAATGTCTGCTGTTTGCTGATGATCTGGTGCTTCTGTCACCAACCAAGGAGGGCCTGACAGCAGCACCTAGATTTTCTGCACAGATTCTGTCAGACCTGGGCCCTGACAGTAAATCTCAGTAAGACCAAAATAATGGTGTCCCAAAAAGGTCCAGTCACCAGGACCACAAATACAAATTCCATCTAGACACTGTTGCCCTAGAGCACACAAAAATCTATACATACCTTGGCCTAAACATCAGCGCCACAGGTAACTTCCACAAAGCTGTGAACGATCTGAGAGACAAGGCAAGAAGGGCATTCTATGCCATCAAAGAAACATAAATTTCAACATACCAAGGGTGGAGGGATTTGGCTAAAAATACTTGAATCAGTCATAGAGCCCATTGCCCTTTATGGTTGTGAGGTCTGGGGTCCGCTCACCAACCAAGACTTCACAAAATGGGACAAACACCAAATTGAGACTCTGCACGCAGAGAGGGTGCAAAAATATCCTCCGTGTACAACGTAAAACACCAAATAATGCATGCAGAGCAGAATTAGGCCGATACCCACTAATTATCAAAATCCAGAAAAGAGCCGTTAATTTCTACAACCACCTAAAAGGAAGCGATTCACAAACCTTCCATAACAAAGCCATCACCTACAGAGAGAGGAGGATCTGAACCTGGAGAAGAGTCCCTAAGCAAGCTGGTCCTGGGGCTCTGTTCCAAACACAAACACACCCTACAGAGCCCCAGGACAACAGCACAATTAGACCCTGAACCAAATCATGAGAAAACAAAAGATAATTACTTAACACATTGGAAAGAATTAACAAAAAACAGAGCAAACTAGAATGCTATTTGGCCCTACACAGAGAGTACACAGCGGCAGAATACCTGACCACTGTGACTGACCCAAAATTAAGGAAAGCTTTGACTATGGACAGACTCAGTGAGCATAGCCTTGCTATTGAGAAAGGCCTGAATGTAGGCAGACATGGCTCTCAAGAGAAGACAGGCTATGTGCTCACTGCCCACAAAATGAGGTGGAAACTGAGCTGCACTTCCTAACCTCCTGCCCAATGTATGACCATATTAGAGAGACATATTTACCCCAGATTACACAGATCCACAAAGAATTCGAAAACAAATCCATTTTGAAAAACTCCCATATCTTTTGGGTGAAATTCCACAGTGTGCCATCACAGCAGCAATATTTGTGACCTGTTGCCACGAGAAAGAGGGCAACCAGTGAAGAACAAACACCATTGTAAATACAACCCATATTTATGCTTATTCATTTTATCTTGTGTCCTTTAACTATTTGTACATTGTATATATATATATAATATGACATTTGTAATGTCTTTACTGTTTTGAAACTTCTGTATGTGTAATGTTTACTGTTAATTTTTGTTGTTTTTCACTTTATATATTCACTTTGTATGTTGTCTACCTCACTTGCTTTGGCAATGTTAACACATGTTTCCCATGCCAATAAAGCCCTTGAATTGAATTGAATTGAGAGAGAGAGAGAGACAGAGACAGAGACAGAGACAGAGAGAGACAGAGAGAGAGAGAGAGAGAGAGGGATAGACAGAGAGAGAGAGAGAGAGAGAGAGAGGGGAGACACAGAGAGACAGAGAGAGACAGAGACAGAGAGAGACAGAGACAGAGACAGAGAGAGAGAGAGACAGAGAGACAGAGAGAGAGAGAGAGAGACAGAGAGAGACAGAGAGAGAGACAGAGAGAGAGAGAGAGAGAGAGAGAGAGAGAGAGAGAGAGACAGACAGAGAGAGAGAGACAGAGAGACAGAGAGAGAGAGAGAGAGGGTCTGCTATACAAACTGATGGAAAGTGGTGTTGGGGGTAAAACATACGACATTATAAAATCCATGTACACAAACAACAAGTGTGCGGTTAAAATTGGCAAAAAACACACACATTTCTTCACACAGGGTCGTGGGGTTAGACAGGGATGCAGCTTAAGCCCCACCCTCTTCAACATATATATCAACGAATTGGCACGGGCACTAGAAAAGTCTGCAGCACCCGGCCTCCCACTGCTAGAATCCGAAGTCAAATGTCTGCTGTTTGCTGATGATCTGGTGCTTCTGTCACCAACCAAGGAGGGCCTACAGCAGCACCTAGATTTTCTGCACAGATTCTGTCAGACCTGGGCCCTGACAGTAAATCTCAGTAAGACCAAAATAATGGTGTCCCAAAAAAGGTCCAGTCACCAGGACCACAAATACAAATTCCATCTAGACACTGTTGCCCTAGAGCACACAAAAAACTATACATACCTTGGCCTAAACATCAGCGCCACAGGTAACTTCCACAAAGCTGTGAACGATCTGAGAGACAAGGCAAGAAGGGCATTCTATGCCATCAAAAGAAACATAAATTTCAACATACCAATTAGGATTTGGCTAAAAATACTTGAATCAGTCATAGAGCCCATTGCCCTTTATGGTTGTGAGGTCTGGGGTCCGCTCACCAACCAAGACTTCACAAAATGGGACAAACACCAAATTGAGACTCTGCACGCAGAATTCTGCAAAAATATCCTCCGTGTACAACGTAAAACACCAAATAATGCATGCAGAGCAGAATTAGGCCGATACCCACTAATTATCAAAATCCAGAAAAGAGCCGTTAATTTCTACAACCACCTAAAAGGAAGCGATTCACAAACCTTCCATAACAAAGCCATCACCTACAGAGAGACGAACCTGGAGAAGAGTCCCCTAAGCAAGCTGGTCCTGGGGCTCTGTTCACAAACACAAACACACCCTACAGAGCCCCAGGACAACAGCACAATTAGACCCAACCAAATCATGAGAAAACAAAAAGATAATTACTTAACACATTGGAAAGAATTAACAAAAAAACAGAGCAAACTAGAATGCTATTTGGCCCTACACAGAGAGTACACAGCGGCAGAATACCTGACCACTGTGACTGACCCAAAATTAAGGAAAGCTTTGACTATGTACAGACTCAGTGAGCATAGCCTTGCTATTGAGAAAGGCCGCCGTAGGCAGACATGGCTCTCAAGAGAAGACAGGCTATGTGCTCACTGCCCACAAAATGAGGTGGAAACTGAGCTGCACTTCCTAACCTCCTGCCCAATGTATGACCATATTAGAGAGACATATTTACCCCAGATTACACAGATCCACAAAGAATTCGAAAACAAATCCATTTTTGAAAAACTCCCATATCTTTTGGGTGAAATTCCACAGTGTGCCATCACAGCAGCAATATTTGTGACCTGTTGCCACGAGAAAAGGGCAACCAGTGAAGAACAAACACCATTGTAAATACAACCCATATTTATGCTTATTCATTTTATCTTGTGTCCTTTAACTATTTGTACATTGTATATATATATATATAATATGACATTTGTAA
>NC_088415.1:4649694-4782194 GCF_034236695.1 Oncorhynchus nerka | reverse complement strand
GTCATTCTAACAGTGTATCTAATGAGCAGTCATTCTGACTGAAACATTCTAACAGTGTATCTAATGAGCTGTCATTCTAACAGTGTATCTAATGAGCTGTCATTCTGACTGAAACATTCTAACCGTGTATCTAATGAGCTGTCATTCTAACCGTGTATCTAATGAGCAGTCATTCTGGCTGAAACATTCTAACCGTGTATCTAATGAGCAGTCATTCTGACTGAAACATTCTAACAGTGTATCTAATGAGCAGTCATTCTGACTGAAACATTCTAACAGTGTATCTAGTGAGCAGTCATTCTGACTGAAACATTCTAACAGTGTATCTAATGAGCAGTCATTCTGACTGAAACATTCTAACAGTGTATCTAATGAGCTGTCATTCTAACAGTGTATCTAATGAGCAGTCATTCTGACTGAAACATTCTAACAGTGTATCTAATGAGCAGTCATTCTGACTGAAACATTCTAACAGTGTATCTAATGAGCAGTCATTCTGACTGAAACATTCTAACAGTGTATCTAATGAGCTGTCATTCTAACAGTGTATCTAATGAGCTGTCATTCTAACAGTGTATCTAATGAGCTGTCATTCTGACTGAAACATTCTAACAGTGTATCTAATGAGCTGTCATTCTAACAGTGTATCTAATGAGCTGTCATTCTAACAGTGTATCTAATGAGCTGTCATTCTGGCTGAAACATTCTAACAGTGTATCTAATGAGCTGTCATTCTAACAGTGTATCTAATGAGCTGTCATTCTAACAGTGTATCTAATGAGCTGTCATTCTGGCTGAAACATTCGAACAGTGCAATTCATACATTTTATATAGGCGTCTAATAAAAAACTGGGGTTTTGTTTATGAAGGTCTGACATTAGAATACAAAATAACAGTTTGTTACTGTAGGCTGTATGTAAAAACAAAAAAAGCAAAGAATTCAAGTGTTCAATCAATTTGATTTGTGGAGAGCCTTTGTTTACAAGAACGAAACGGAAAAGCACATGTTGGAACGCAGTAACAAATCAAAAATGAAATACCTCATATTAAATACACACGGCCAAATTAGGAAAATATCAGTAGCCTAAATATCATTATTAGCACCACGTATGCTTGATAGTAAATTAATGCTCCCTATTTCTCAATGCATTTTAGCGCAAAAGGTAGCTAAACACTCGAGCAAAATCAAAAAGTTTGGTGAATGACTTTTACCAGCATTTACCCCCCACACTCCACCACTGGCCAATAAACACACACACTCCACCACTGGCCAATAAACACACACACTCCCCCACTGACCAATAAACACACTCTTACCTTTGAACTTGCCACTCTCCAATAGGGCTCCAGACTCATCCAGGGAAAAGAACTCTTCTATGGAGACAAAATTGTAGTCCACTCCTGATATCTCCTCGTGGCGAGGCGGCCTGGTCGTACCTGGAGATAGGAGGATAAGGGAAGTCTATAGTGGGCCACACACACACACACACACACTAGTCAAGCATAGACTTGTTTACAATGGGAATATACTGTGTTAGGGTAAACAAGCCTCCATCTGGTATAAATGTACTTGACCTTAGAAGACATATCTTTGATTTCTGAGGCACACCTGAAACTATTCTCAACCAGCAGCAGACAGAGGAAAGCATGTGTAAATGGGCAGGAGTGTAACGATGTTCGCTGAGAGTCGTCAGTCTGTAACGATGTTCGCTGAGAGTCGTCAGTCTGTAACGATGTTCGCTGAGGGTGGTCAGTCTGTAACGATGTTCGCTGAGAGTCGTCAGTCTGTAACGATGTTCGCTGAGAGTCGTCAGTCTGTAACGATGTTCGCTGAGAGTGGTCAGTCTGTAACGATGTTCGCTGAGAGTGGTCAGTCTGTAACGATGTTCGCTGAGAGTCGTCAGTCTGTAACGATGTTCGCTGAGAGTCGTCAGTCTGTAACGATGTTCGCTGAGAGTCGTTGGTCTGTAACGATGTTCGCTGAGAGTCGTCGGTGTGTAACGATGTTCGCTGAGAGTCGTCGGTCTGTAACGATGTTCGCTGAGGGTCGTCGGTCTGTAACGATGTTCGCTGAGAGTCGTCGGTCTGTAACGATGTTCGCTGAGGGTCGTCGGTCTGTAACGATGTTCGCTGAGAGTCTTCGGTCTGTAACGATGTTCGCTGAGAGTCGTCGGTCTGTAACGATGTTCGCTGAGAGTCGTCGGTCTGTAACGATGTTCGCTGAGGGTCGTCAGTCTGTAACGATGTTCGCTGAGAGTCGTCAGTCTGTAACGATGTTCGCTGAGAGTCGGGAAGCAAGTTCAGGGAGTGAATACATTTAATTAATTAATTAACAAATCAAGAAACACAAACAGCACACCGACATGAAACAGGAACAATGACGACTGGGGAAGAAACCAAAGGGAGTGACATATAAAGGGCAGCTCATCAAGGAGGTGATGGAGTCTAGGTGAGTGTCATTATGCGCGTAACGCTGGTGACAGGTGTGCGCCCTAACGAGCAGTCTGGTGACCTAGAGGCCGGAGCACACGTGACAGAGAGGTGCAAGTCATCCCAGTGGGTTTTTCTGAGTTTTACTTTCTCTCTAGTTTGGGTTCAAGGCTTCCTGGTTCTGACCTGTTTTTGCCTTCCCTGACCCGACCCTGCCCTGACCCTGCCCTGACCCTGCCCCTGAGACCAACCTGACCCTGCCCTGACCCTGAGCCTTCACTGACATTGAGCATGCCCTGACACTGAGCCTCCCCTGACCCTGAGCATGCCCTGAACCTGAGCATGCCCTGACCCTGAGCCTCCCCTGACCCTGAGCATGCCCTGACCCTGAGCCTGCCCTGACCCTGAGCCTCCCCTGAGCATGCCCTGACCCTGCCCTGACCCTGAGCCTGCCCTGACCCTGAGCCTGCACTGACATTGAGCATGCCCTGACACTGAGCCTCCCCTGACCCTGAGCCTCCCCTGACCCTGAACATGCTCTGACCCTGCCCTGCCCCTGAGCCTGCCCTGACTCTGAGCATGCCCTGACCATGAGCCTCCCCTGACCCTGAGCATGCCCTGACACTGAGCCTCCCCTGACCCTGAGCCTCCCCTGACCCTGAGCCTCCCCTGACCCTGAGCATGCTCTGACCCTGCACTGACATTGAGCATGCCCTGACACTGAGCATGCCCTGACCCCGAGCCTCCCCTGACCCTGAGCATGCCCTGACCCTGCCCTGACCCTGAGCCTGCCCTGACCCTGAGCATGCCATGAGCCTGCCCTGACCCTGAGCCTGCCCTGACCCTGAGCCTGCCCTGACACTGAGCCTCCCCTGACCCTGAGCATGCCCTGAACCTGAGCATGCCCTGACCCTGAGCCTCCCCTGACCCTGAGCATGCCCTGACCCTGAGCCTGCCCTGACCCTGAGCCTCCCCTGACCCTGAGCATGCCCTGACCCTGCCCTGACCCTGAGCCTGCCCTGACCCTGAGCCTGCACTGACATTGAGCATGCCCTGACACTGAGCCTCCCCTGACCCTGAGCCTCCCCTGACCCTGAGCATGCTCTGACCCTGCCCTGCCCCTGAGCCTGCCCTGACTCTGAGCATGCCCTGACCATGAGCCTCCCCTGACCCTGAGCCTCCCCTGACCCTGAGCATGCTCTGACCCTGCACTGACATTGAGCATGCCCTGACACTGAGCATGCCCTGACCCTGCCCTGACCCTGAGCATGCCCTGACCCTGCCCTGACCCTGAGCATGCCCTGAGCCTGCCCTGACCCTGAGCCTGCCCTGACCCTGAGCATGCCCTGAGCCTGCCCTGACCCTGAGCCTGCCCTGACCCTGAGCCTGCCCTGACCCTGAGCCTGCCCTGACCCTGAGCCTGCCCTGACCCTGAGCATGCCCTGAGCCTGCCCTGACCCGACCCTGAGCCTGCCCTGACCCTGTGCCTGCCCTGACCCGACCCTGCCCTGACCCTGAGCATGCCCTGAGCCTGCCCTGACCCTGAGCCTGCCCTGACACTGAGCATGCCCTGACCCTGAGCCTTCCCTGACCCTGAGCATGCCCTGAGCCGGCCCTGACGCTGAGCCTGCCCTGACACTGAGCCTGCCCTGACCCTGAGCCTCCCCTGACCCTGAGCATGCCCTGAGCCTGCCCTGACGCTGAGCCTGCCCTGACCCTGAGCCTGCCCTGACCCTGAGCCTGCCCTAACCCTGAGCCTGCACTGACACTGAGCCTGCCCTGACCTTGAGCCTGCACTGACACTGAGCCTGCCCTGACCCTGAGCCTGCACTAACACTGAGCCTGCCCTGACCCTGAGCCTGCACTGACACTGAGCCTGCCCTGACCCTGAGACTGCCCTGACCCTGAGCCTCCCCTGACCCTGAGCATGCCCTGACCCTGCCCTGACCCTGAGCCTGCCCTGACCCTGAGCCTGCACTGACATTGAGCATGCCCTGACACTGAGCATGCCCTGACCCTGAGCCTCCCCTGACCCTGAGCATGCCCTGACCCTGCCCTGACCCTGAGCCTGCCCTGACCCTGAGCATGCCCTGACCCTGCCCTGACCCTGAGACTATCCTGACCCTGCCCTGACCCTGAGCATGCCCTGACCCTGCCCTGACCCTGAGACTATCCTGACCCTGCCCTGACCCTGAGCATGCCCTGCCCCTGCCCTGCCCCTGAGACTATCCTGACCCTGCCCTGACCCTGAGCATGCCCTGACCCTGAGCATGCCCTGACCCTGAGCATGCCCTGACACTGAGCATGCCCTGACCCTGAGCATGCCCTGACCCTGAGCATGCCCTGACACTGAGCATGCCCTGAGCCTGCACTGACATTGAGCATGCCCTGACCCTGCACTGACATTGAGCATGCCCTGACCCTGAGCATGCCCTGACATTGAGCATGCCCTGAGCCTGCACTGACATTGAGCATGCCCTGACCCTGAGCCTGCACTGACATTGAGCATGCCCTGACCCTGAGCATGCCCTGACACTGAGCATGCCCTGACCCTGAGCATGCCCTGAGCCTGCCCTGACCCTGAGCCTGCCCTGACCCTGAGCCTGCCCTGACACTGAGCCTGCACTGACACTGACCCTGCCCTGACTCTGATTCTTCCCTGACCCTGCCCTGACCCTGCCCTGACCCTGAGCCTGCCCTGGCCCTGAGCCTGCCCTGACCCTGAGCCTGCACTGACAGTGAGCCTGCCCTGACCTTGAGCCTGACCTCTGCTGTCCTGGACCTGCCATTTGCCTACCCCACTGTATATATTACCTCTCTGAGACTGGAACCATCTGCCTCCTGTGTGGTTATAAGGGATGTGTACCCATTGTTTCCTCTTTAGTGCATTTAACTATATGTCACAAGTAAAAGCCTTGGGTCGATACAATTCCACGTCTGGAAGGTTAAAACCACCCTCAGATTTAGGAAAGTTAAAACCACCCTCAGACTTAGGAAGGTTAAAACCACCCTCAGACTGAGGAAGGTTCAAACCACCCTCAGACTCAGGAAGGTTAAAACCACCCTCAGACTCAGGAAGATTAAAACCACCCTCAGACTTAGGAAGGTTAAAACCACCCTCAGATTTAGGAAGATGTCAAACCACCCCCAGACTCAGGAAGGTTAAAACCACCCTCAGACTTAGGATGGTTAAAACCACCCTCAGACTCAGGAAGATTAAAACCACCCTCAGACTTAGGAAGGTTAAAACCACCCTCAGATTTAGGAAGATGTCAAACCACCCCCAGACTCAGGAAGGTTAAAACCACCCTCAGACTCAGGAAGGTTAAAACCACCCTCAGACTCAGGAAGGTTAAAACCACCCTCAGACTCAGGAAGGTTAAAACCACCCTCAGATTTAGGAAGATGTCAAACCAACCTCATACTTAGAAAGGTTAAAACCACCCTCAGATTTAGGAAGATGTCAAACCACCCTCAGACTTAGGAAGGTTAAAACCACCCTCAGACTCAGGAAGGTTAAAACCACCCTCAGACTCAGGAAGGTTAAAACCACCCTCAGACTCAGGAGGGTTAAAACCACCCTCAGACTCAGGAAGGTTAAAACCACTGTCATGATGACGTTGCCCTCTTTAGGAACAGCAAGCCCCATCCCCTTCTCCCTGACTCCCCCTTGCCTCCTTCAACTAGGCTCCTGTGGTCAGAGAGAGGTCATAAATTCCTGAGGAGATGATCTCCTCATGGCCACAGTATAGAGACAGAGCGAAGTTTCATAGAGAACAAAGGAATTTCTTCCACCTCACAGAACTTGAGGTCCGAACAACATTTATGTTCTGGAGAAGGTACAAAAGATCGGTGAAGAATCCAGCTACGAACTGGTCCGTTTGTTATAACTTGGGGAAGCTCATGGGAGACAATACAGCCACATTACCATAATGCTGTTTATATAATAGACTCAGATATGAGGTTCACATCTAATTGTTGTATAAGATGAATGAGTGAGTATGATACTGTTTGTCAAATTGTGTAATGTGATTTTGGACTGTTTAATGAAGGAAACTCCAAGTTCTCATTTAGTTCTCATTTAGTTCTCATTTAGTTCTCATTTACAACTGCGACCTGGCCAAGATAAAGCTTAGCAGTGCTACATAAACAACAACACAGAGTTACACATGGAATAAACAACACCACAGAGTTACACATGGAGTAAACAACAACACAGAGTTACACATGGAATAAACAACAACACAGAGTTACACATGGAATAAACAACACCACAGAGTTACACATGGAATAAACAACAACACAGAGTTACACATGGAATAAACAACAACACAGAGTTACACATGGAATAAACAACAACACAGAGTTACACATGGAATAAACAACAACACAGAGTTACACATGGGATAAACAAGAGTACAGTCAATAACACAATAGAAAAAAAACAAAGTCTATATACAATGTCTGCAAATGGCTTGAGGAGGTAACGCAATAAATAGGCCATAGTAGCGAAATAATTACAATTTGGCAAATTAACACTGGCGATAGATGAGCAGGTGATGATGTGCAAGTAGAAATACTAGTGTGCAAAAGAGCAGAAAAGTAAATAAAATCAATATGGAGATGAGGTAGGTAGATTGGGTGGGCTATTTACAGATGGACTATGTACAGGTGCAGCGATCGGTTAGCTGCTCAGATAGCTGATGTTTAAAGTTAGTGAGGGAATTATAAGTCTACGGCTTCAGAGATGTTTTTTCGTTCCAGTCACTGGCAGCAGAGAACTGGAAGGAAAGGCGGCCAAAGGAGGTGTTGGCTTTGGGGATGATCAGTGAGATATACCTGCTGGAGCGCGTGCTACGGATGGGTGTTGCCATCGTGACCAGTGAACTGAGATAAGACGGAGCTTTACCTAGCATGGACTTATAGATGACCTGGAGCCAGTGGGTCTGGCGACGAATATGTAGCGAGGGCCAGCCGACTAGAGCATACAGGTCACAGTGGTGGGTGGTATAAGGTGATTTGGTAACAAAACGGATGGCACTGTGATAGACTGCATTCAGTTTGCTGAGTAGAGTATTGGAAGCTATTTTGTAAATGACATCGCCGAAGTCGAGAATCGGTAGGATCGTCCGTTTTAAGAGGGTATGTTTGGCAGCATGAGTGAAGGAGGCTTTGTTGCTAAATAGGAAGCTGATTCTAGATTTAATTTTGGATTGGAGATGTTTAATATGAGTCTGGAAGGAGAGTTTACAGTCTAGCCAGACACCTAGGTATTTGTAATTGTCCATATATTCTAAGTCAGAACCATCCAGAGTAGTGATGCTAGTCGGGCGGGCGGGTACGGGCAGCGAACGCGTTATATACTCTGGTATAAAAATCAAACTGCATCCAAACTCTGAAAGTGACAGGTAGAATAGTGGTTGACATGGAGAAATGAGGCTGGAGGAGGTTTTGATAGGGGAACAAATCTGGGTTCCTATTCCCATAAGGCACCTGGGTCCATCGGGGTCTGGTCTAAAGTAGTGCACTATATATAGGGAATAGGGTGCCATACGGCCCTGGTCTAAAGTAGTGCACTATACAGGGAATAGGGTGTCATAGGGCTCTGGTCTAAAGAAGTGCACTATACAGGGAATAGGGTGCCATTTGGGATGCAGACGAACAACAAGCAACGGTCTGTCAAGATGAATCATCTTACTGGCCTGACGCTTGACGGCAGTTACCATAGCAACAGTGTAAGTGCTTCTTCTCACCCCATTTAGTAACTGAACTTTTCCCTTTTCTTTTTGTTTCATCTTGTATTTGAGCGGGAGCAGCAGTCACCTGGCAGCTCTCTCTCTCTCCGTCAATTGCTACAAGGTTTGGTTTCCTATGCAATCATCTGTGATTGAGTACATCTGATTATAAGTGCATGAGTATATAAAAATGTGTTTTGGTAAGTGTTTGTGTGCGTGACTGCTTGATGGGGGGGGTGAGAGAGATGAGAGAGACAGGAACACAGAGATGAGAGAGACAGGAACACACAGAGAGAGAGATAAGAGAGACAGGAACACAGAGAGAGAGACGAGAGAGACAGGAACAGAGAGAGAGATGAGAGAGACAGGAACACAGAGAGAGAGATGAGAGAGACAGGAACAGAGAGAGAGAGACGAGAGAGACGAGAGAGACAGGAACAGAGAGAGAGAGATGAGAGAGACAGGAACACAGAGAGAGACGAGAGAGACAGGAACACAGAGAGAGATAAGTGAGACAGGAACACAGAGAGAGACGAGAGAGACAGGAACAGAGAGAGAGATGAGAGAGACAGGAACACAGAGAGAGAGATGAGAGAGACAGGAACACAGAGAGAGAGATGAGAGAGACAGGAACACAGAGAGAGAGATGAGAGAGACAGGAACACAGAGAGAGAGATGAGAGAGACAGGAACACAGAGAGAGAGAGATGAGAGAGACAGGAACAGAGAGAGAGACGAGAGACAGGAACACAGAGAGAGAGATGAGAGAGACAGGAACACAGAGAGAGAGATGAGAGAGACAGGAACAGAGAGAGAGAGATGAGTGAGACAGGAACAGAGAGAGAGACGAGAGAGACAGGAACAGAGAGAGGGAGACGAGAGAGACAGGAACACAGAGAGAGAGACGAGAGAGACAGGAACAGAGAGAGAGAGATGAGAGAGACAGGAACAGAGAGAGAGAGATGAGAGAGACAGGAACAGAGAGAGAGAGATGAGAAAGACAGGAACAGAGAGAGAGATGAGAGAGACAGGAACAGAGAGAAAGAGATGAGAGAGACAGGAACAGAGAGAGAGAGATGAGAGAGACAGGAACAGAGAGAGAGATGAGAGAGACAGGAACACAGAGAGAGATGAGAGAGACAGGAACACAGAGAGAGAGATGAGAGAGACAGGAACACAGAGAGAGAGATGAGTGAGCCAGGAACACAGAGAGAGAGATGAGCGAGACAGGAACACAGAGAGAGAGACGAGAGAGACAGGAACACAGAGAGAGAGACGAGAGAGACACGAACACAGAGAGAGAGATGAGAGAGACAGGAACACAGAGAGAGAGATGAGAGAGACAGGAACAGAGAGAGAGAGACGAGAGAGACAGGAACACAGAGAGAGAGACGAGAGAGACACGAACGCAGAGAGAGAGATGAGAGAGACAGGAACGCAGAGAGAGAGATGAGAGAGACAGGAACGCAGAGAGAGAGACGAGAGAGACAGGAACAGAGAGAGAGAGATGAGAGAGACAGGAACAGAGAGAGATGAGAGAGACAGGAACAGAGAGAGAGATGAGAGAGACAGGAACAGAGAGAGAGAGATGAGAGAGACGAACAGAGAGAGAGAGATGAGAGAGACAGGAACAGAGAGAGAGAGAGATGAGAGACAGGAACACAGAGAGAGACGAGAGAGACAGGAACACAGAGAGAGACGAGAGAGACAGGAACACAGAGAGAGAGACGAGTGAGCCAGGAACACAGAGAGAGAGACGAGAGAGACAGGAACACAGAGAGAGAGACGAGAGAGACAGGAACAGAGAGAGAGAGATGAGAGAGACAGGAACAGAGAGAGAGAGATGAGAGAGACAGGAACAGAGAGAGAGAGATGAGAGAGACAGGAACAGAGAGAGAGATGAGAGAGACAGGAACACAGAGAGAGAGATGAGAGAGACAGGAACACAGAGAGAGACGAGAGAGACAGGAACACAGAGAGAGAGATGAGAGAGACAGGAACAGAGAGAGAGAGATGAGAGAGACAGGAACACAGAGAGAGACGTGAGAGACAGGAACAGAGAGAAAGACGAGAGAGACAGGTAGACAGAGAGAGAGATGAGTGAGACAGGAACACAGAGAGAGAGATGAGTGAGATGTGAGAGAGATGTGTGCCTGTGTGTGTGTGTGCCTGCGTGCGTGCGTGCGTGCGTGCGTGCGTGCGTGCGTGCGTATGTGTGTGTAGTTACAGTTATAGTTATCACATTGCTACTCACAGGGGACGGCTCTGAGGTACAGGTTCTCCCTGATCACCTGCTGTAGTTGGCTGTCCATGGATCCCGGAGTGAAACACTTGCTCAGGTACAGCCTCAGGTCCTTACACAGAGTAGAGCCTGTACGAGAGAGACAGGACATAATGTATGTTATCAGAGTAGAGCCTGTACGAGAGAGACAGGACATACTGTATGTTATCAGAGTAGAGCCTGTACGAGAGAGACAGGACATACTGTATGTTATCAGAGTAGAGCCTGTACGAGAGAGACAGGACATACTGTATGTTATCAGAGTAGAGCCTGTACGAGAGAGACAGGACATACTGTATGTTATCAGAGTAGAGCCTGTACGAGAGAGACAGGACATACTGTATGTTATCAGAGTAGAGCCTGTACGAGAGAGACAGGACATACTGTATGTTATCAGAGTAGAGCCTGTACGAGAGAGACAGGACATACTGTATGTTATCAGAGTAGAGCCTGTACGAGAGAGACAGGACATACTGTATGTTATCAGAGTAGAGCCTGTACGAGAGAGACAGGACATACTGTATGTTATCAGAGTAGAGCCTGTACGAGAGAGACAGGACATACTGTATGTTATCAGAGTAGAGCCTGTACGAGAGAGACAGGACATACTGTATGTTATCAGAGTAGAGCCTGTACGAGAGAGACAGGACATACTGTATGTTATCAGAGTAGAGCCTGTACGAGAGAGACAGGACATACTGTATGTTATCAGAGTAGAGCCTGTACGAGAGAGACAGGACATACTGTATGTTATCAGAGTAGAGCCTGTACGAGAGAGACAGGACATACATACTTTAAGGCATTACGGTCACAGTGGTGCGGCCTACACCTCTGTGGTGACCTCTTTATGCTGCCGACACCTCTGTGGTGACCTCTTTATACTGCCTACATCTCTGTGGTGACCTCTTTATACTGCCTACACCTCTGTGGTGACCGGTGACCTCTTTATACTGCCTACACCTCTGTGGTGACCTCTTTATACTGACTACATCTCTGTGGTGACCTCTTTATACTGCCTACACCTCTGTGGTGACCTCTTTATACTGCCTACACCTCTGTGGTGACCTCTTTATACTGCCTACACCTCTGTGGTGACCTCTTTATGCCACCCACACCGCTGTGGTGACCTCTTTATGCTGCCTACACCTCTGTGGTGACCGGTGACCTCTTTATGCCAGTAGTACTTGCATTAACATCTGCTAACCATGTGTATGTGACAAATACAATTTGATTTGATTTGATTTGATTTAGTACAGGATAGTAGTACAATAGTACAGGACAGTAGAACAGGACAGTAGTACAGTAGTACAGGACAGTAGAACAGGACAGTAGTACAGGACAGTAGAACAGGACAGTAGAACAGGACAGTAGTACAGGACAGTAGAACAGTAGTACAGGACAGTAGTACAGGACAGTAGTACAGGACAGTAGTACAGTAGTACAGGACAGTAGTACAGGACAGTAGTACAGGACAGTAGAACAGGACAGTAGTACAGGACAGTAGTACAGGACAGTAGTACAGGACAGTAGAACAGGACAGTAGTACAGGACAGTAGAACAGGACAGTAGTACAGGACAGTAGTACAGGACAGTAGAACAGGACAGTAGTACAGTAGTACAGGACAGTAGTATAGGACAGTAGAACAGGACAGTAGTACAGGACAGTAGAACAGAACAGTAGAACAGGACAGTAGAACAGGACAGTAGTACAGTAGTACAGGACAGTAGAACAGGACAGTAGTACAGGACAGTAGGACAGTAGTACAGGACAGTAGTACAGGACAGTAGAACAGGACAGTAGTACAGGACAGTAGTACAGGACAGTAGTACAGTAGTACAGGACAGTTGAACAGGACAGTTGAACAGGACAGTAGAACAGGACAGTAGTACAGTAGTACAGTAGTACAGGACAGTAGTACAGTAGTACAGGACAGTTGTACAGGACAGTAGAACAGGACAGCAGTACAGGACAGTAGTACAGGACAGTAGAACAGGACAGTAGTACAGGACAGTAGTGCAGTAGTACAGGACAGTAGTACAGTAGTACAGGACAGTAGTACAGGACAGTAGTACAGGACAGTAGTACATGACAGTAGTACAGGACAGCAGTACAGTAGTACAGGACAGTAGTACAGGACAGTAGTACAGTAGTACAGGACAGTAGAACAGTAGTACAGGACAGTAGTACAGTAGTACAGGACAGTAGTACAGGACAGTAGTACAGCAGTACAGGACAGTAGTACAGGACAGTAGTACAGTAGTACAGGACAGTAGTACAGGACAGCAGTACAGGACAGTAGTACAGGACAGTAGTACAGTAGTACAGGACAGTAGTACAGTACTACAGGACAGTAGTACAGGATAGTGGTACAGTAGTACAGGATAGTAGTACAGTAGTACAGGACAGTAGTACAGGACAGTAGTACAGGACAGCAGTACAGGACAGTAGTACAGTAGTACAGGATAGTAGTACAGTAGTACAGGACAGTAGAAAAGGACAGTAGTACAGTAGTACAGGACAGTAGTACAGTAGTACAGTAGTACAGGACAGTAGAACAGTAGTACAGGACAGTAGTACAGTAGTACAGGACAGTAGTACAGGACAGTAGTACAGGACAGTAGTACAGTAGTACAGTACAGTAGTACAGGACAGTAGTACAGTACAGTAGTACAGGACAGTAGTACAGTAGTACAGGACAGTAGTACAGGACAGCAGTACAGGACAGTAGTACAGTAGTACAGGACAGTAGTACAGTACAGTAGTACAGGACAGTAGTACAGTAGTACAGGACAGTAGTACAGTACTACAGGACAGTAGTACAGGACAGTATTACAGTAGTACAGGACAGTAGTACAGTACTACAGGACAGTAGTACAGGATAGTGGTACAGTAGTACAGGATAGTAGTACAGTAGTACAGGACAGTAGTACAGGACAGCAGTACAGGACAGTAGGACAGTAGTACAGGATAGTAGTACAGTAGTACAGGACAGTAGAACAGGACAGTAGTACAGTAGTACAGGATAGTAGTACAGGACAGTAGTACAGTAGTACAGGACAGTAGAACAGTAGTACAGGACAGTAGTACAGGACAGTAGTACAGTAGTACAGGACAGTAGTACAGGACAGCAGTACAGGACAGTAGTACAGGACAGTAGTACAGTACAGTAGTACAGGACAGTAGTACAGTAGTACAGGACAGTAGTACAGTACTACAGGACAGTAGTACAGGATAGTGGTACAGTAGTACAGGATAGTGGTACAGTAGTACAGGACAGTAGTACAGGACAGTAGTACAGGACAGCAGTACAGGACAGTAGTACAGTAGTACATGAGAGTAGTACAGTACTACAGGACAGTAGTACAGGATAGTGGTACAGTAGTACAGGATAGTAGTACAGTAGTACAGGACAGTAGTACAGGACAGTAGTACAGGACAGCAGTACAGTAGTACAGGACAGTCGTACAGTAGTACAGGACAGTAGTACAGGACAGTAGTACAGTAGTACAGGATAGTAGTACAGTAGTACAGAACAGTAGAACAGGACAGTAATATAGGACAGTAGAACAGGACAGTAGTACAGGACAGTAGTACAGTACAGTAGTACAGGACAGTAGTACAGGACAGTAGTATAGGACAGTAGTGCAGGATAGTAGTACAGGACAGTAGTACAGTAGTACAGGATAGTAGTACAGTAGTACAGGACAGTAGAACAGGACAGTAGTACAGGACAGTAGTACAGGATAGTAGTACAGTAGTACAGGACAGTAGAACAGGACAGTAGTATAGGACAGTAGTGCAGGATAGTAGAACAGTAGTACAGGACAGTAGTACAGGACAGTAGTACAGGACAGTAGAACAGGATAGTAGTACAGTAGTACAGGACAGTAGAACAGGACAGTAGTATAGGACAGTAGTGCAGGATAGTAGTACAGTAGTACAGGACAGTAGAACAGGACAGTAGTACAGGACAGTAGAACAGTAGTACAGGACAGTAGTACAGGACAGTAGTACAGGACATTAGAACAGTAGTACAGGACAGTAGTACAGGACAGTAGAACAGTAGTACAGGACAGTAGAACAGTAGTACAGGACAGTAGTACAGGACAGTAGAACAGTAGTACAGGACAGTAATACAGGACAGTAGTACAGGACAGTAGTACAGGACAGTAGTACAGGACAGTAGAACAGTAGTACAGGACAGTAGTACAGGACAGTAGAACAGTAGTACAGGACAGTAGTACAGGACAGTAGAACAGGACAGTAGTACAGGACAGAAGAACAGTAGTACAGGACAGTAGTACAGTAGTACAGGACAGTAGTACAGTAGTACAGGACAGTAGTACAGTAGTACAGGACAGTAGGACTACTGTTCTGTTCTACTGTCTCAGCCTCCAGTATTTATGCTGCAGTAGTTTATGTGTCGGGGGGCTAGGGTCAGTTTGTTATATCTGGAGTACTTCTCCTGTCCTATTCGGTGTCCTGTGTGAATCTAAGTGTTCGTTCTCTAATTCTCTCCTTCTCTCTCTCGGAGGACCTGAGCCCTAGGACCGTGCCCCAGGACTACCTGACATGATGACTCCTTGCTGTCCCCAGTCCACCTGGCCGTGCTGCTGCTCCAGTTTCAGCTGGCCTGGGCCCTAGGACCATGTCCCAGGACTACCTGACATGATGACTCCTTGCTGTCCCCAGTCCACCTGGCCATGCTGCTGCTCCAGTTTCAACTGTTCTGCCTTACTATTATTCAACCATGCTGGTCATTTATGAACATTTGAACATCTTGGCCACGTTCTGTTATAATCTCCACCCGGCACAGCCAGAAGAGTACTGGCCACCCCAAATAGCCTGGTTCCTCTCTAGGTTTCTTCCTAGGTTTTGGCCTTTCTAGGGAGTTTTTCCTAGCCACCGTGCTTTTACACCTGCATTGCTTGCTGTTTGGGGTTTTAGGCTGGGTTTCTGTACAGCACTTTGAGATATCAGCTGACGTACGAAGGGCTATATAAATAAATTTGATTTGATTTGAGTAGTACAGGACAGTAGTACAGTACTACAGGACAGTAGTACAGGACAGTAGTACAGTAGTACAGGACAGTAGTACAGTACTACAGGACAGTAGTACAGGATAGTAGTACAGTAGTACAGGATAGTAGTACAGTAGTACAGTAGTACAGGACAGTAGTACAGGACAGTAGTACAGGACAGCAGTACAGGACAGTAGTACAGTAGTACAGGATAGTAGTACAGTAGTACAGGACATTAGAACAGGACAGTAGTACAGTAGTACAGGATAGTAGTACAGTAGTACAGGACAGTAGTACAGGACAGTAGTACAGTAGTACAGGACAGTAGAACAGTAGTACAGGACAGTAGTACCGTAGTACAGGACAGTAGTACAGGACAGTAGTACAGTAGTACAGGATAGTAGTACAGTAGTACAGGACAGTAGTACAGGACAGTGGTACAGTAGTACAGGACAGTAGTACAGGACAGTAGTACAGTAGTACAGGCCAGTAGTACAGGCCAGTAGTACAGGACAGTAGTACAGTACAGTAGTACAGGACAGTAGTACAGTAGTACATGACAGTAGTACAGTACTACAGGACAGTAGTACAGGATAGTGGTACAGTAGTACAGGATAGTAGTACAGTAGTACAGGACAGTAGTACAGGACAGCAGTACAGGACAGTAGTACAGTAGTACAGGACAGTAGTACAGGTCAGTAGTACAGTAGTACAGGATAGTAGTACAGTAGTACGGGACAGTAGAACAGGACAGTAATACAGGACAGTAGAACAGGATAGTAGTACAGGACAGTAGTACAGTAGTACATGACAGTAGTACAGTACTACAGGACAGTAGTACAGGATAGTGGAACAGTAGTACAGGATAGTAGTACAGTAGTACAGGACAGTAGTACAGGACAGTAGTACAGGACCGTAGTACAGGACAGCAGTACAGGACAGTAGTACAGTAGTACAGGACAGTAGTACAGTACTACAGGACAGTAGTACAGGATAGTGGTACAGTAGTACAGGATAGTAGTACAGTAGTACAGGACAGTAGTACAGGACAGTAGTACAGGACAGTAGTACAGCACAGCAGTACAGGACAGTAGTACAGTAGTACAGGACAGTAGTACAGTAGTACAGTAGTACAGGACAGTAGTACAGGTCAGTAGTACAGTAGTACAGGATAGTAGTACGGGACAGTAGAACAGGACAGTAATACAGGACAGTAGAACAGGACAGTAGTACAGGACAGTAGTACAGTAGTACAGGACAGTAGTACAGTACAGTAGTACAGGACAGTGGTACAGGACAGTAGTATAGGACAGTAGTGCAGTAGTACAGGATAGTAGTACAGTAGTACAGGACAGTAGTACAGGACAGTAGTACAGTAGAACAGGACAGTAGAACAGTACAGTAGTACAGTACAGTAGTACAGGACAGAAGAACAGTAGTACAGGACAGTAGTACAGTAGTACAGGACAGTAGTACAGTAGTACAGGACAGTAGTACAGGACAGCAGTACAGTAGTACAGGATAGTAGTACAGTAGTACAGTACAGTAGTACAGGATAGTAGTACAGTAGTACAGTACAGTAGTACAGGACAGTAGTACAGGATAGTAGTACAGTAGTACAGTACAGTAGTACAGGACAGTAGTACAGTGGTACAGGATAGTAGTACAGTAGTACAGGACAGTAGAACAGGACAGTAGTACAGGAGTACAGGATAGTAGTGCAGTAGTACAGGACAGTAGTACAGGACAGTGGTACAGTAGTACAGGACAGTAGAACAGTAGTACAGGACAGTAGTACAGTAGTACAGGACAGTAGTACAGGACAGTAGTACAGTAGAACAGGACAGTAGTACAGGACAGTAGAACAGTACAGTAGTACAGTACAGTAGTACAGGACAGAAGAACAGTAGTACAGGACAGTAGTACAGTAGTACAGGACAGTAGTACAGTAGTACAGGACAGTAGTACAGTACTACAGGACAGTAGTACAGGATAGTGGTACAGTAGTACAGGATAGTAGTACAGTAGTACAGGACAGTAGTACAGGACAGTAGTACAGTAGTACATGCCAGTAGTACAGGACAGCAGTACAGGACAGTAGTACAGTAGTACAGGCCAGTAGTACAGGACAGTAGTACAGTACAGTAGTACAGGACAGTAGTACAGTAGTACAGGACAGTAGTACAGTAGTACAGGACAGTAGTACAGTAGTACAGGACAGTAGTACAGTACTACAGGACAGTAGTACAGGATAGTGGTACAGTAGTACAGGATTGTAGTACAGGACAGTAGTACAGTAGTACAGGACAGTAGTACAGGACAGCAGTACAGGACAGTAGTACAGTAGTACAGGACAGTAGTACAGTACTACAGGACAGTAGTACAGGATAGTGGTACAGTAGTACAGGATAGTAGTACAGTAGTACAGGACAGTAGTACAGGACAGTAGTACAGGACAGTAGTACAGTAGTACAGGCCAGTAGTACAGGACAGCAGTACAGGACAGTAGTACAGTAGTACAGGCCAGTAGTACAGGACAGTAGTACAGTAGTACAGGACAGTAGTACAGTAGTACAGGACAGTAGTACAGTAGTACAGGACAGTAGTACAGTACTACAGGACAGTAGTACAGGATAGTGGTACAGTAGTACAGGATAGTAGTACAGGACAGTAGTACAGTAGTACAGGACAGTAGTACAGGACAGCAGTACAGGACAGTAGTACAGTAGTACAGGACAGTAGTACAGTACTACAGGACAGTAGTACAGGATAGTGGTACAATAGTACAGGATAGTAGTACAGTAGTACAGGACAGCAGTACAATAGTACAGGACAGTAGTACAGGACAGTAGTACAGTAGTACAGGATAGTAGTACAGTAGTACGGGACAGTAGAACAGGACAGTAATACAGGACAGTAGAACAGGACAGTAGTACAGGACAGTAGTACAGTAGTACAGGACAGTAGTACAGTACAGTAGTACAGCACAGTGGTACAGGACAGTAGTATAGGACAGTAGTGCAGTAGTACAGGATAGTAGTACAGTAGTACAGGACAGTATTACAGGACAGTAGAACAGTACAGTAGTACAGTACAGTAGTACAGGACAGAAGAACAGTAGTACAGGACAGTAGTACAGTAGTACAGGACAGTAGTACAGTAGTACAGTACAGTAGTACAGGACAGAAGAACAGTAGTACAGGACAGTAGTACAGTAGTACAGGACAGTAGTACAGTAGTACAGGACAGTAGTACAGTAGTACAGGACAGTAGTACAGTAGTACAGGACAGTAGAACAGGACAGTAGTACAGGACAGTAGAACAGGACAGTAGTACAGTACAGTAGTACAGGACAGAAGAACAGTAGTACAGGACAGTAGTACAGTAGTACAGGACAGTAGTACAGTAGTAAAGGACAGTAGTACAGGACAGTAGAACAGGACAGCAGTACAGGACAGTAGTACAGGACAGTAGTACAGTAGTACAGGATAGTAGTACAGTAGTACAGGACAGTAGTACAGTAGTACAGGACAGTAGTACAGTAGTACAGTACAGTAGTACAGGACAGTAGTACAGTAGTACAGGACAGTAGAACAGGACAGTAGTACAGTAGTACAGGACAGTAGTACAGTAGTACAGGACAGTAGAACAGGACAGTAGTACAGGACAGTAGTACAGGACAGTAGTACAGTAGTACAGGACAGTAGTACAGGACAGTAGTACAGTAGTACAGGATAGTAGTACAGTAGTACAGGACGTAGTACAGGACAGTAGTACAGTAGTACAGGATAGTAGTACAGTAGTACAGGACAGTAGAACAGGACGGTAGTACAGTAGTACAGGACAGTAGTACAGGACAGTAGTACAGGACAGTAGTACAGTAGTACAGGACAGTAGTACAGGACAGTAGTACAGTAGTACAGGACAGTAGTACAGTAGTACAGGATAGTAGTACAGTAGTACAGGACAGTAGTACAGGACAGTAGTACAGGAGTACAGGATAGTAGTACAGTAGAACTGTAGTACAGGACAGTAGTACAGGACAGTAGTACAGGTCAGTAGTACAGGACAGTAGTAGAGGACAGTAGTACAGTAGTACAGGATAGTAGTACAGTAGTACAGGACAGTAGTACAGTAGTACAGGACAGTAGAACAGGACAGTAGTACAGGACAGTAGTACAGGACAGTAGTACAGTAGTACAGGATAGTAGTACAGTAGTACATTAGTACAGTAGTACAGGACAGTAGTACAGGACAGTAGTACAGGATAGTAGTACAGTAGTACAGGACAGTAGAACAGGACAGTAGTACAGTAGTACACTACAGTAGTACAGGATAGTAGTACAGTAGTACAGGACATTAGTACAGTAGTACAGGACAGTAGTACAGTAGTACAGGATAGTAGTATAGTAGTACAGGACAGTAGTACAGGACAGTAGTACAGGACAGTAGGACAGTAGTACAGGACAGTAGTACAGGACAGTAGTACAGTAGTACAGGATAGTAGTACAGTAGTACGGGACAGTAGTACAGGACAGTAGTACAGGATAGTAGTACAGGACAGTAGTACAGGACAGTAGTACAGGACAGTAGTACAGGACAGTAGTACAGTAGTACAGGATAGTAGTACAGTAGTACGGGACAGTAGTACAGGACAGTAGTACAGGATAGTAGTACAGGACAGTAGAACAGGACAGTAGTACAGGACAGTAGTACAGGACAGTAGTACAGGACAGTTGTACAGGACAGTAGTACAGGACAGTAGTACAGGACAGTAGAACAGGACAGTAGTACAGGACAGTTGTACAGTAGTACATGACAGTAGTACAGTACTACAGGACAGTAGTACAGGATAGTGGAACAGTAGTACAGGATAGTAGTACAGTAGTACAGGACAGTAGTACAGGACAGTAGTACAGGACCGTAGTACAGGACAGCAGTACAGGACAGTAGTACAGTAGTACAGGACAGTAGTACAGTACTACAGGACAGTAGTACAGGATAGTGGTACAGTAGTACAGGATAGTAGTACAGTAGTACAGGACAGTAGTACAGGACAGTAGTACAGGACAGTAGTACAGCACAGCAGTACAGGACAGTAGTACAGTAGTACAGGACAGTAGTACAGTAGTACAGTAGTACAGGACAGTAGTACAGGTCAGTAGTACAGTAGTACAGGATAGTAGTACGGGACAGTAGAACAGGACAGTAATACAGGACAGTAGAACAGGACAGTAGTACAGGACAGTAGTACAGTAGTACAGGACAGTAGTACAGTACAGTAGTACAGGACAGTGGTACAGGACAGTAGTATAGGACAGTAGTGCAGTAGTACAGGATAGTAGTACAGTAGTACAGGACAGTAGTACAGGACAGTAGTACAGTAGAACAGGACAGTAGAACAGTACAGTAGTACAGTACAGTAGTACAGGACAGAAGAACAGTAGTACAGGACAGTAGTACAGTAGTACAGGACAGTAGTACAGTAGTACAGGACAGTAGTACAGGACAGCAGTACAGTAGTACAGGATAGTAGTACAGTAGTACAGTACAGTAGTACAGGATAGTAGTACAGTAGTACAGTACAGTAGTACAGGACAGTAGTACAGGATAGTAGTACAGTAGTACAGTACAGTAGTACAGGACAGTAGTACAGTGGTACAGGATAGTAGTACAGTAGTACAGGACAGTAGAACAGGACAGTAGTACAGGAGTACAGGATAGTAGTGCAGTAGTACAGGACAGTAGTACAGGACAGTGGTACAGTAGTACAGGACAGTAGAACAGTAGTACAGGACAGTAGTACAGTAGTACAGGACAGTAGTACAGGACAGTAGTACAGTAGAACAGGACAGTAGTACAGGACAGTAGAACAGTACAGTAGTACAGTACAGTAGTACAGGACAGAAGAACAGTAGTACAGGACAGTAGTACAGTAGTACAGGACAGTAGTACAGTAGTACAGGACAGTAGTACAGTACTACAGGACAGTAGTACAGGATAGTGGTACAGTAGTACAGGATAGTAGTACAGTAGTACAGGACAGTAGTACAGGACAGTAGTACAGTAGTACATGCCAGTAGTACAGGACAGCAGTACAGGACAGTAGTACAGTAGTACAGGCCAGTAGTACAGGACAGTAGTACAGTACAGTAGTACAGGACAGTAGTACAGTAGTACAGGACAGTAGTACAGTAGTACAGGACAGTAGTACAGTAGTACAGGACAGTAGTACAGTAGGACAGTAGTACAGGATAGTGGTACAGTAGTACAGGATTGTAGTACAGGACAGTAGTACAGTAGTACAGGACAGTAGTACAGGACAGTAGTACAGGACAGTAGTACAGTAGTACAGGACAGTAGTACAGTACTACAGGACAGTAGTACAGGATAGTGGTACAGTAGTACAGGATAGTGTACAGTAGTACAGGACAGTAGTACAGGACAGTAGTACAGGACAGTAGTACAGTAGTACAGGCCAGTAGTACAGGACAGCAGTACAGGACAGTAGTACAGTAGTACAGGCCAGTAGTACAGGACAGTAGTACAGTAGTACAGGACAGTAGTACAGTAGTACAGGACAGTAGTACAGTAGTACAGGACAGTAGTACAGTACTACAGGACAGTAGTACAGGATAGTAGTACAGTAGTACAGGATAGTAGTACAGGACAGTAGTACAGGTACAGGACAGTAGTACAGGACAGCAGTACAGGACAGTAGTACAGTAGTACAGGGACAGTAGTACAGTACAGTACAGGACAGGTACAGGACAGTAGTACAGGAGTACAGGATAGTAGTACAGTAGTACAGTACAGTAGACACAGTAGTACAGTAGGACAGTAGAACAGGACAGTAGTACAGTACAGTAGGACAGTAGTACAGTAGACAGGACAGTACAGTAGACAGCACAGTGGTACAGGACAGTAGTATAGGACAGTAGTGCAGTAGTACAGGATAGTACAGTAGTACAGGACAGTAGAACAGTAGAACAGTACAGGTACAGTACAGTAGTACAGGACAGAAGAACAGTAGTACAGGACAGTAGTACAGTAGGACAGTACAGGTACAGTACAGTAGTACAGGACAGTAGTACAGTAGTACAGGACAGTAGTACAGTAGTACAGGACAGTAGTACAGGACAGGAGTACAGTAGTACAGGACAGTAGAACAGGACAGTAGTACAGGACAGTAGAACAGGACAGTAGTACAGTACAGTAGTACAGGACAGAAGAACAGTAGTACAGGACAGTAGTACAGTAGTACAGGACAGTAGTACAGTAGTACAGGACAGTAGTACAGACAGTAGAACAGGACAGCAGTACAGGACAGTAGTACAGGACAGTAGTACAGTAGTACAGGATAGTAGTACAGTAGTACAGGACAGCAGTACAGTAGTACAGGACAGTAGTACAGGTACAGTAGTAGTAGGACAGTAGTACAGTAGTACAGGACAGTAGAACAGGACAGTAGTACAGTAGTACAGGTAGTACAGTAGTACAGGACAGTAGAACAGGACAGTAGTACAGGACAGTAGTACAGGACAGTAGTACAGTAGTACAGAGTAGGACAGTAGTACAGTAGTACAGGATAGTAGTACAGTAGTACAGGACAGTACAGGACAGTAGTACAGTAGTACAGGATAGTAGTACAGTAGTACAGGACAGTAGAACAGGACAGTACAGGACAGTAGTACAGGACAGTAGTACAGGACAGTAGTACAGTAGTACAGGACAGTAGTACAGGACAGTAGTACAGTAGTACAGTAGTACAGGATAGCAGTACAGGATAGTAGTAGTACAGGACATTAGTACAGTAGAACTGTAGTAGGACAGTAGTACAGGACAGTAGTACAGGATAGTAGTAGAGGACAGTACAGGACAGTAGTACAGGACAGTAGTACAGTAGTACAGGACAGTACAGGACAGTAGTACAGGACAGTAGTACAGGACAGTAGTACAGGACAGTAGTACAGTAGTACAGGGACAGTAGTACAGGACAGTAGTACAGGATAGTAGTACAGGACAGGACAGTAGTACAGACAGTAGTACAGTAGTACAGGACATTACAGTAGTACAGGACAGTAGTACAGTAGTACAGTAGTACAGGATAGTAGTACAGGAGTAGTAGTACAGGACAGTAGAACAGGACAGTAGTACAGGACAGTAGTACAGGACAGTAGTACAGGACAGTTGTACAGGACAGTAGTACAGGACAGTAGTACAGGACAGTAGAACAGGACAGTAGTACAGGACAGTTGTACAGGACAGTAGTACAGGACAGTAGAACAGGACAGTAGTACAGTAGTACAGGATAGTAGTACAGTAGTACGGGACAGTAGTACAGGACAGTAGTACAGGATAGTAGTACAGGACAGTAGAACAGGACAGTAGTACAGTAGTACAGGATAGTAGTACAGTAGTACGGGACAGTAGTACAGGACAGTAGTACAGGATAGTAGTACAGGACAGTAGAACAGGACAGTAGTACAGGACAGTAGAACAGGACAGTAGTACAGTAGTACAGGATAGTAGTACAGTAGTACGGGACAGTAGTACAGGACAGTAGTACAGGATAGTAGTACAGGACAGTAGTACAGGACAGTAGAACAGGACAGTAGTACAGGACAGTAGTACAGGACAGTAGTACAGTAGTACAGGACAGTTGTACAGGAGTACAGGACAGTTGTACAGGACAGTAGTACAGGACAGTAGTACAGTTGTACAGGACAGTTGTCAGACACATTTCATTAAATGGTCAATCTGTGATTAAGACATCACTTTTAGGACTTTCATATTTATGATATATACCCACTAAAACTAGATGATTATCATTTTTTTTTTAAACTCCCATCTTTATTTTCATAACTTTATCAAAACCCAAAATACAAGCCTGTTTACCCCCTTTGTTTGTAAAGAAATATATATTAATGTGTAAACAAACACTCGAATATTTACCAAATGAGTGGTGGGCTGCTGCTTTGTTATTGTCTGAACTGCAGACTGGTACTCTTTAATGGAATGTAAGAGGCCAGCTAGGAAGAAATGGCTGTCAGCCGACTAATAAACACATCCCATCAGAGGAGTCTGCTCTGAGAATCCTGTTGTTACTGAAGTGTGTAGTTTACTGCTGGGTCAGCTTTACCACCCATACAGGTACATCACTACACATGTAGGATCTTAAATTGAGCCAGTTTGCTACAGCAGGAAAAACATTTTTTTTTAATTAGGATTAAAATGTAGATTATAAATAACGGACAGCTGTGATTGGACACACACATTTTCATATTTTATTTTTATTTTTTATTTCACCTTTATTTCACCTTTATTTAACCAGGTAGGCTAGTTGAGAACACCTTTATTTAACCAGGTAGGCTAGTTGAGAACAAGTTCTCATTTGCAACTGCGACCTGGCCAAGATAAAGCATAGCAGTGTGAACAGACAACACAGAGTTACACATGGACTAAACAATTAACAAGTCAATGACACATTTTCATAAGGGAACATCTAGTCTGAAAAGTGGAAATTACAAACTTGAGAAGCCTTTTAAAACCTTTTAAAAAAAGTAAAAAAAAATTTTTTTTTTAAAGATCCTGCATTGCAAGAAAGTTCTCCTGCAACAGGGTGATCAAATTAAGATCCTGCATCTGTATGTTGTTGGTGATTCAGAGGGAAAAGATAGTCTGTAATTGAATTGCTAGAGAACTAGGTCTGTATTCATAACGTGTCTCAGAGTAGGTCTGATCTAGGATCAGGTCTCCTCTCCATGTAATCTGATTCATTATGATCTAGGATCAGTCCCCTTCTCCTCTCCATGTAATCTGATTCATTATGATATAGGATCAGGTCCCTGCTCTCCATGTAATCTGATTCATTATGATCTAGGATCAGGTCCCTCCTCTCCATGTAATCTGATTCATTATGATCTAGGATCAGGTCCCTCCTCTCCATGTAATCTGATTCATTATGATCTAGGATCAGTCCCCTTCTCCTCTCCATGTAATCTGATTCATTATGATATAGGATCAGGTCCCTGCTCTCCATGTAATCTGATTCATTATGATCTAGGATCAGGACCCCCCTCTCCATGTAATCTGATTCATTATGATCTAGGATCAGGACCCCCCTCTCCATGTAATCTGATTCATTATGATCTAGGATCAGGACCCCCCCCCCCCTCTCCATGTAATCTGATTCATTATGATCTAGGATCAGGTTCTCCCTCTCCATGTAATCTGATTCATTATGATCTAGGATCAGGTCCCCCTTCTCCATGTAATCTGATTCATTATGATCTAGGATCAGGTCCCCCCCTCTCCATGTAATCTGATTCATTATGATCTAGGATCAGGACCCCCCCCTCTCCATTTAATCTGATTCATTATGATCTAGGATCAGGTCCCCCCTCTCCATGTAATCTGATTCATTATGATCTAGGATCAGGTCCCCCCTCTCCATGTAATCTGATTCATTATGATCTAGGATCAGGTCCCCCCTCTCCATGTAATCTGATTCATTATGATCTAGGATCAGGTCCCCCTTCTCCATGTAATCTGATTCATTATGATCTAGGATCAGGTCTCCTCTCCATGTAATCTGATTCATTATGATCTAGGATCAGGACCTCCCTCTCCATGTAATCTGATTCATTATGATCTAGGATCAGGTCCTCCTCTCCATGTAATCTGATTCATTATGATCTAGGATCAGGTCCTCCCTGGTCCATGTAATCTGATTCATTATGATCTAGGATCAGGACCCCCCCTCCATGTAATCTGATTCATTATGATCTAGGATCAGGTCCCTCCTCTCCATGTA
Organism: Oncorhynchus nerka; assembly: GCF_034236695.1. NCBI lineage: Eukaryota > Metazoa > Chordata > Actinopteri > Salmoniformes > Salmonidae > Oncorhynchus > Oncorhynchus nerka. Next base: position 4,755,911 of record NC_088415.1, on the reverse strand, counting down.
ATCTGATTCATTATGATCTAGGATCAGGTCCTCCCTGGTCCATGTAATCTGATTCATTATGATCTAGGATCAGGACCCCCTCTCCATGTAATCTGATTCATTATGATCTAGGATCAGGTCCTCCTCTCTCCATGTAATCTGATTCATTATGATCTAGGATCAGGTCCCCCCCTCTCCATGTAATCTGATTCATTATGATCTAGGATCAGGACCCCCCCCTCTCCATGTAATCTGATTCATTATGATCTAGGATCAGGTCCCCCCTCTCCATGTAATCTGATTCATTATGATCTAGGATCAGGTCCCCCCTCTCCATGTAATCTGATTCATTATGATCTAGGATCAAGTCCCCCCTCTCCATGTAATCTGATTCATTATGATCTAGGATCAGGTCCCCCTTCTCCATGTAATCTGATTCATTATGATCTAGGATCAGGTCTCCTCTCCATGTAATCTGATTCATTATGATCTAGGATCAGGACCTCCCTCTCCATGTAATCTGATTCATTATGATCTAGGATCAGGTCCTCCTCTCCATGTAATCTGATTCATTATGATCTAGGATCAGGTCCTCCCTGGTCCATGTAATCTGATTCATTATGATCTAGGATCAGGACCCCCCCTCCATGTAATCTGATTCATTATGATCTAGGATCAGGTCCCTCCTCTCCATGTAATCTGATTCATTATGATCTAGGATCAGGTCCTCCCTGGTCCATGTAATCTGATTCATTATGATCTAGGATCAGGACCCCCTCTCCATGTAATCTGATTCATTATGATCTAGGATCAGGTCCTCCTCTCTCCATGTAATCTGATTCATTATGATCTAGGATCAGGACCCCCCCTCTCCATGTAATCTGATTCATTATGATCTAGGATCAGGTCCCTCCTCTCTATGTAATCAGATTCATTATGATCTAGGATCAGGTCCTCCTCTCTATGTAATCAGATTCATTATGATCTAGGATCAGGTCCTCCTCTCCATGTAATCTGATTCATTATGATCTAGGATCAGGACCCCCCCCCCTCCATGTAATCTGATTCATTATGATCTAGGATCAGGACCCCCCCCTCCCCCCTCTCCATGTAATCTGATTCATTATGATCTAGGATCAGGTCCCCCTCTCCATGTAATCTGATTCATTATGATCTAGGATCAGGTCCTCCTCTCTATGTCATCAGATTCATTATGATCTAGGATCAGGTCCTCCTCTCCATGTAATCTGATTCATTATGATCTAGGATCAGGACCCCCTCTCCATGTAATCTGATTCATTATGATCTAGGATCAGGTCCCCCTCTCCATGTAATCTGATTCATTATGATCTAGGATCAGGTCCTCCTTCTCCATGTAATCTGATTCATTATGATCTAGGATCAGGTCTCCCCTCTCCATGTAATCTGATTCATTATGATCTAGGATCAGGTCCTCCTCTCCATGTATTCTGATTCATTATGATCTAGGATCAGGTCCCTCCTCTCCATGTAATCTGATTCATTATGATCTAGGATCAGGTCCTCCTCTCCATGTAATCTGATTCATTATGATCTAGGATCAGGTCCCTCCTCTCCATGTAATCTGATTCATTATGATCTAGGATCAGGTCCTCCTCTCCATGTAATCTGATTCATTATGATCTAGGATCAGGTCCTCCTCTCCATGTAATCTGATTCATTATGATCTAGGATCAGGTCCTCCTCTCCATGTAATCTGATTCATTATGATCTAGGATCAGGTCCCTCCTCTCCATGTAATCTGATTCATTATGATCTAGGATCAGGTCCTCCTCTCCATGTAATCTGATTCATTATGATCTAGGATCAGGTCCTCCTCTCCATGTAATCTGATTCATTATGATCTAGGATCAGGTTCTCCCTCTCCATGTAATCTGATTCATTATGATCTAAAAGACAAAACTGACCATAGATCAGCAATCCTACCTAAAGACAGTTTATGAAGACTGGCTCTGGAGAGCTATAAAGTGATGTTTTGTAAGTTAATTCCGGTACCTGGAGAGACCGTTTGAATCCGTATGGGATGAGGGCATGAGTTGAGGACCCCTCTCACGTCTCCTAGCGTCATGCCCAGGACGGGCGTACCCCCGATCTCCAGTATGACATCACCCACCGTGGTCCCGCCTCCCGGTGCTGCGGTGACGAAAGGGAACTCTCCGTAGTCAGCGCCGCCCCCGATGGCAACACCCAACTCTCCAGACCCGTCTCCCAGGGGAACAAAACTCTCCTGCACCTTGGAACGCCAGTGCAGCTTGTTCGCTGTGGCCTTAGACATGGTGGCAAACCTGGAAGAGACACAAGACAGCCCAGAGATGGTCTATACGTCATACAAAGGACAGCACAGAGATGGTCTATACATCATACAATGGACAGCACAGAGATGGTCTATACATCATATAAAGGACAGCACAGAGATGGTCTATACATCATATAAAGGACAGCACAGAGATGGTCTATACATCATACCAAGGACAGCACAGAGATGGTCTATACATCATATAAAGGACAGCACAGAGATGGTCTATACATCATACCAAGGACAGCACAGAGATGGTCTATACATCATACCAAGGACAGCACAGAGATGGTCTATACATCATATAAAGGACAGCACAGAGATGGTCTATACATCATACCAAGGACAGCACAGAGATGGTCTATACATCATACCAAGGACAGCACAGAGATGGTCTATACATCATATAAAGGACAGCACAAAGGACAGCACAGGGAGCTGTGGCCTTAGACATGGTAGTAGAGCTGGAACAAGATAGCACAGGTTTCCAGAGACTGTTATATCACAGAACAATTACTATGTTACAATTACTATGTTACAATTACTATGTTACAATTATAATGTTACAATTATATGTTACAATTATAATGTTACAATTATAATGTTAAATTACTATGTTACAATTACTATGTTACAATTACTATGTTACAATTACTATGTTACAATTACTATGATACAATTACTATGTTACAATTACTATGTTACAATTACTATGTTACAATTACTATGTTAAATTACTATGTTACAATTATATGTTAAATTACTATGTTACAATTACTATGTTACAATTACTATGATACAATTACTATGTTAAATTACTATGTTAAATTACTATGTTACAATTACTATGTTACAATTACTATGTTACAATTACTATGATACAATTACTATGTTACAATTATAATGTTACAATTACTATGTTACAATTACTATGTTAAATTACTATGTTAAATTACTATGTTACAATTACTATGTTACAATTACTATGTTACAATTACTATGTTACAATTACTATGATACAATTACTATGTTACAATTACTATGATACAATTACTATGTTACAATTACTATGTTACAATTACTATGTTACAATTACTATGTTACAATTACTATGATACAATTACTATGTTACAATTACTATGTTACAATTAATATGATACAATTACTATGTTACAATTAATATGATACAATTACTATGTTACAATTACTATTGTCATGACGTTGGCCTGGGGGTAGGTTTATGACAGTCATAAATACCTCTTCCCCCCTTTTTCCTCTCTCTACACTACTGATGTTACATTTGCAAATCCCTTGGTTAACATAGAGATTCTGGGAACATCAGAAGGTGGGGGGAAATGAACTATATTCTGGTAATCCAACCAATTGAACATATGCGTTGGTACTTAATGAATATGATGTCAGTTCGGTTGTCATCTGAGACAATGATAGGATGACATAAACTCTACAGTGGAAAGTCTACACATCAGAGTTATCGGATTTACATGGAATTGTTGTTCAATTTAAATGTTTGAATATGAAATTATTCGTGATGGGATAAAATGTGATTTTAGCTTCTAAAATGTGAGATTTGGGTTTTCATAAGAGAGGGCTCTGCTCAATCAGTGGCCCGCCCCTGTGAAGGGACATGGGCTATAGAACTTTTCAAACACGCCCTCCTCTCCCTTCCTATATAAAGCCTTGACGACAATGTAACCTCCTGTTCCGAAGATGTGAGGACGACGGTCCAATGTCAGAATGGTTCAGATAATAACTAATATCACTTAATCCGGCATAGCCAAAGACACGACACTATGTTACAATTACTATGTTACAATTACTATGTTATAATTACTATGATACAATTACTATGTTACTATTACTATGTTACAATTACTATGTTACAATTACTATGTTACAATTACTATGTTATAATTACTATGATACAATTACTATGTTACTATTACTATGTTACAATTACTATGTTACAATTACTATGTTACAATTACTATGTTATAATTACTATGATACAATTACTATGTTACTATTACTATGTTACAATTACTATGTTACAATTACTATGTTACAATTACTATGTTACAATTACTATGATACAATTACTATGTTACAATTACTATGTTACAATTACTATGTTACTATTACTATGTTACTATTACTATGTTACTATTACTATGTTACAATTACTATGTTACAATTACTATGTTACAATTACTATGATACAATTACTATGTTACAATTATAGATGTTGTTACGTTCCCCAGTTTATGTGTTGTAGTTTATGTATTTTCATGTGTTTATTTTAGGAAATGGCTTCCTGAAATCCCTCAAGCAGCTGATTGGTCGACTCCATGGCTAATTGGAGAGCTGACCCCGCCCCCTCGTCAAGACGCAGCTGTCTCCAATTACCCATTCCTTCTGACGCTATATAAAAGCCAGTGTTCTGTTCAGGGGGGAGATCTTTTTGTAGAGAGATTTTCTGGGAGGTCATTGCAGAGAGATTTTGATAGAGGTTGATTTTGCTGGGAGTTCATTGCTGGGAGTTCATTGCTGAGAGTTCATTGCTGAGAGTTCATTGCTGAGAGTTCATTGCTGAGAGTTCATTGCTGAGAGTTCATTGCTGAGAGTTGGTATGTTTTGGGAGTTTGTTGCTGAGAGTTCATTGCTGAGAGTTCATTGCTGAGAGTTCATTGCTGAGAGTTCATTGCTGAGAGTTCATTGCTGAGAGTTGGTATGTTTTGGGAGTTTGTTGCTTATTTGATGTCCTTTGTTTCTTAGTTTGTTTGTGAAGTTGTTTAATATTCTGTTTCATTTGTTCCCAGGGGGGAAGGGGAAGGCACCTTGGGAGTGTTTAGGCAAGAGGCCCGCGGGCATACATATACCCGTAGCATATTCGCTGTCTAGGCACACTAGGTAAGACCTGGGCGGACCACCCCCTGTATTTTGGTTAGGGCACCAGGTGGTGCTAAATTAGGTAAGTATTGGTTAGGCAGGTAAGATAGGAGAGGGGGCTTTGAGATTTACTTTCTTTGCTTTGGTTCCGTCCAGCCCCTTTTCCCCATATTACCGTGTAAAGGAATAAAGTCCTTGTAAACGGTACCACATTCTGCCAGTTGTCATTCTTACTCACACCTACAGTCCATACCTTTTTCACTTCACGGAGAGTTTAATTGTAGCAGGGTGTTGCGTTCCCTCTTCATAGAGGCGTGCGTAACAGATGTCTAATAGCAGATGGGCGCAGCACAGCAGGACCTCAACTGGTAGACAAACAGGGATATTCAAACTGAATTCAATATGAATGATCGTATGCTAGCTATTGAATAAGTGGGATGAGGTATTTACATAGGAGAACTAAACCCCTATATAGTGAACATTACACACTAAACCAATAGGAACAGAACTAAACTCCCATATAGTGAACATTACACACTAAACCAATAGGAACAGAACTAAACTCCTATATAGTGAACATTACACACTAAACCAATAGGAACAGAACTAAACCCCTATATAGTGAACATTACACACTAAACCAATAGGAACAGAACTAAACTCCTATATAGTGAACATTACACACTAAACCAATAGGAACAGAACTAAACCCCTATATAGTGAACATTACACACTAAACCAATAGGAACAGAACTAAACTCCTATATAGTGAACATTACACACTAAACCAATAGGAACAGAACTAAACTCCTATATAGTGAACATTACACACTAAACCAATAGGAACAGAACTAAACCCCTATATAGTGAACATTACACACTAAACCAATAGGAACAGAACTAAACTCCTATATAGTGAACATTACACACTAAACCAATAGGAACAGACAGAACTAAACCGCTATATAGTGAACATTACACACTAAACCAATAGGAACAGAACTAAACCCCTATATAGTGAACATTACACACTAAACCAATATGAACAGAACTAAACTCCTATATAGTGAACATTACACACTAAACCAATAGGAACAGAACTAAACTCCTATATAGTGAACATTACACACTAAACCAATAGGAACAGACAGAACTAAACTCCTATATAGTGAACATTACACACTAAACCAATAGGAACAGAACTAAACCCCTATATAGTGAACATTACACACTAAACCAATAGGAACAGAACTAAACTCCTATATAGTGAACATTACACACTAAACCAATAGGAACAGAACTAAACTCCCATATAGTGAACATTACACACTAAACCAATAGGAAAAGAACTAAACCCCTATATAGTGAACATTACACACTAAACCAATAGGAACAGAACTAAACTCCTATACAGTGAACATTACACACTAAACCAATAGGAACAAAACTAAACCCCTATATAGTGAACATTACACACTAAACCAATAGGAACAGAACTAAAGCCCTATATAGTGAACATTACACACCAAACCAATAGGAACAGAACTAAACTCCTATATAGTGAACATTACACACTAAACCAATAGGAACAGACAGAACTAAACCCCTATATAGTGAACATTACACACTAAACCAATAGGAACAGAACTAAACTCCTATATAGTGAACTGTTACGGATACAGTTATCCTGTGTGTGTGTATCCTGTGTGTGTTTCTTTTCTCTCCTTCTCCCCTCACAGGTGAAAACCATCACTCCCCAATCAGTCAACAAGGGAAATCTGTTTGATAAATGGCATGCTGCTAGTAAGGTAACTGATTTCAACTCTCTCCGGGAGTTAATCTTGTTGGAAGAGTTTAAAAATTGCTTGCCCGAACGCATTGTAGTTTACCTAAACGAACAGAAAGTATCCTCCCTGGCAGAAGCGTCTGTGTTGGCAGACGAGTTTGTGTTGACGCACAAGAGGGTGTTTTCGGCTCAAACTGAGAGTAGAGCCACTGAGTTTCCTACCTTTAGCCCTAGTCGGCCAGCAGTAGTATATCAAGCACGCCAGAAGAATGAGCGTCCCTGTTTCTATTGTCATAAAGTAGGACATATGATTAATGATTGCTTCCTGCTTAAACGCAAACAAGGGATGCCTCTTTGTGCCAAGCCACCAACAGGTGTTGCTCTAATTCGTACGGTTGTGAGGTATGCAACAAAACAGGTGCCTCAGGGTAACTGTAGTTTGAAAGTCTCAGTCCCCGACCGCAGTTATGAACCATTCATTTTCGAGGGGTTTGTGTCCCTAACGAATGACGAAGCGTCTCAACGACCGGTTAAAATCCTTAGAGATACTGGTGCGGTGCAGTCGTTTATATTGTCTGATGTGTTGCCCTTATCTGACGATACATACTGTGGTTCCAGTGTGTTAGTGCAGGGTATTGAAATGGGTTTTGTGCCATTGCACTTTGTGAAAGTACACTCTGAGTTAATCAGTGGAATATTCAGAGTGGGGGTACGCCCTATGTTGCCAGTGAAAGGTGTGACCTTTACAATGGGTAACGATATTGGCGGAGGAAAGGTAGTACCCGTATTGGAAGTATTGGATAAAAGTGACCACTCTCTCTCGAATGAGCTGGCACAGAGTTATCCACATGTGTTCCCCGCTTGTGCTGTCACTCGTGCTCAGGCACTACAAGAGGGTGACGAGATAGATTTGTCGAACACTGTACTGTTCAAAGAGGTTGATCAAGAAGATGGATTGTGTGATACCTCCGAGAAGCTGATCACCTCTGACAAACAGCCCAGGAAAGAATCAAAGAACGTTGAACTTATTGCTGATGCAATACAGTTACCAGTCACTCGTGAGCAGCTGATTGCTAACCAAAAGGTTGACAACAAGCTTGCTAAATGTTTTTCTAGTGTTGTCTCATTGGAAGATGTGAAGAAGAAGAACGTGGCTTACTTCATTGATGGTAATCTCCTCATGCGTAAATGGAAATCCCATGTTGACGCGGATGGAGATTGGAATGCTGTTTACCAAATAGTGATTCCTACAGCCTTTCGACAAAATGTGTTATCCCTTGCTCATGATCACCAGTGGTCTGGTCATTTAGGAATCACAAAAACTTATGATCGGATCCTTCGACATTTCTTTTGGCCGGGTTTAAAACAAGATGTGGCTCAGTTCTGTCGGACATGCCACACCTGTCAGATAACAGGAAAACCAAATCAGGTTATTCCTCCCGCTCCTCTTTGTCCCATACCTGTCATAGGTGAACCATTCGAGCATGTGGTGGTTGATTGTGTCGGACCGCTACCGAAGACAAAATCGGGTAACCAGTTTTTGTTAACGATAATGTGTATGGCTACAAGATACCCCGAGGCCATTCCTCTGAGAAGGATTACAGCCCGGTAGTGAGTAAAGCCTTAATAAAATTCTTCACGACATTCGGGTTACCTAGGGTGGTACAAAGCGATCAAGGTACCAATTTCCGATCCAAGCTCTTCAGGCAGGTGTTAAAATCCTTGTCAATTACGCACCGTGTGTCAAGCGCCTATCACCCAGAGTCTCAGGGTGCACTTGAAAGATGGCATCAGACACTGAAGTCTATGCTACGTAAATATTGTTTGGAATCTGAGAAAGATTGGGATGAGGGAGTTCCTCTAGTTTTGTTTGCTGCTCGTGAAACTGTGCAGGAGTCCCTAGGTTTCAGCCCGGCTGAACTGGTGTTTGGTCACACAGTGAGAGGACCAATGAAAGTCCTTAAAGAACAGTTCTTGTCCCAAGAGTTGTGTACCAGAGATGAGAATGTGTTGGACTACGTTAGTTGCTTTCGTGAGCGCCTACACCAAGCTTGTGCTCTCGCAAAGGAAGCTCTGTCTTCCTCACAGAGGAGCATGAAAAGACACTATGATAAAGAGGCTGTTTCTCGTCCACTACAGCCAGGTGACCAAGTACTGGTGTTATTACCTGTTCCAGGATCTTCACTGTCAGCTCGTTTCTCGGGTCCTTATTTAATTGAAAAGAAAATAAGTGAAACTGACTATGTGCTTCAAACTCCTGACAGACAACGCCAATCTCATGTGTGTCACATTAACCTCTTAAGTCGACCCTCTACTTTTTTGAACATTCTGTTAAAAATCGCGCAACATTTCAGCGCCCTGCTACTCATGCCAGGAATATAGTATATGCATTTGCTTAGTCTGTGTGGATAGAAAACACTCAGACGTTTAAAAAACTGGTTAAATCACTGCTGTGGCTTTACCAGAACGGCATTTACATCGAAAAGCACAGGAAAAACTGATCACTGAAAATGGGAAAATATATCCATGCGCTACTTGAACCCATTGATAAACGTGAACCACAATTAATTGACTGAGGTTGCAGTACCTACAGCTTCCACATGGTGTCTAGAGTCTTGTCATTTCCCTTCGAGTTTTTTCTTGGTCAAACACATACAGGACACCGTATCTCCTCCGGTCTAGGACCGGATATTTTCGTTGAGTTTCTAGCCGGACATTTTTCCAGACGGACAGCTAATGATCTTTACATCGCCTCCTGATGAATTTTATCGCTTATTAACGTTTACTAATACCTAAAGTTGCATTACAAACGTATTTCGAAGTGTTTTGTGAAAGTTTATCGTCGACTTTTTGAATTTTAAAAAAATGACGTTACGTTTTGAAACGATGTTTTTTTCGTTTATCACACAGTCTACATATAACGATATCTAGGCTTTATATGGACCGATTTAATCGAAATAAAGACCCAAATAGTGTTTATGGGACATCTAGGAGTGCCAACAAAGAAGATGGTGAAAGGTAATGAATGTTTTCTATTTTATTGTGCGGTTTGTGTAACGCCGAAATGCTAATTATTTTGTTTACGTCCCCTGTGGGTCTTTTGGGGTGTTGCATGCTATCAGATAATAGCTTCTCATGCTTTCGCCGAAAAGCATTTTAAAAATCTGACTTGTTGCCTGGATTCACAACGAGTGTAGCTTTAATTCGATACCCTGCATGTGTATTTTAATGAACTTTTGAGTTTTAACTAATACTATTAGCATTTAGCGTAGCGCATTTGCATTTCCAGAGCTCTAGTTGGGACGCAAGCGTCCCGAGTAGAAGCAACAGGTTAACATGTTGAAAGCTTACCACACCCGACCCATCACACAGTTAGAGAGTTCAAAAACAGAGGAAGGTACTGCTGTCTCTGCTACTACTGCTATGATAGTGGACTGTCATATTGATGATGTTGATGGCTTGGAGTTGCGCAATACTCAGCAGCAGTGTGTTAGATTGCCCAACTCAGAAATGCTGCTGTCTATCCAATCCGGTCTGGTTCATTTAACGGATGGACAGGCCAATGATATTGTGAGGCTACTACACAGTTTTCCATGTCTCTTTAATGACGTTCCTACTCGCACAAATGTGTTGGAACATGACATTATTGTTGGAAATGCTACACCTATCAAGCAACACCCATATCGTATCAACGCTTCCAAGAGGAAGATAATGAGGGATGAGGTGAAATATTTGTTGGAGAATGACCTGGCTAAGCCAAGTTCAAGCCCTTGGAGTTCTCCTTGCATTTTGGTTCCTAAACCTGATGGTAAGTCCAGGTTATGTACGGATTATCGAAAGGTAAATTCTGTCACAATGCCAGATTCGTTCCCGTTACCCCGACTGGACGACTGTATCGACACTATTGGTGCTGCTAAGTATGTAACCAAGTTAGATCTCTTAAAAGGTTACTGGCAGGTTCCGTTAACTTCACGTGCTTCTGAGATTTCTGCCTTTGTGACCCCAGACAACTTCCTACAGTACTCAGTCATGGCTTTTGGGATGCGAAATGCACCAGCCACTTTCCAACGACTGGTTAACTCCGTATTAGCTGGCGTTCCTAATTGTAGTGCATACCTTGATGACCTAGTGATTTATTCGTCTGAGTGGTCAGATCATGTTGACTCTCTAAGGGTAGTATGTGAACGGTTGGCAGCTGCTTCTCTAACCCTGAACTTGGCAAAGTGCGAGTTTGGGAAGGCTACTGTTACCTATCTCGGTAAAGAGGTTGGCCATGGACAGGTGCGCCCTGTTGGTGCCAAGGTCTTGGCTATAACTGCATTCCCTGCACCTACCACCAGACGAGAGCTACGCCGCTTTTTAGGGATGGTTGGCTACTACCGTAGCTTCTGTAAAAATTTCTCTGCGGTAGTTGCTCCATTGACCGATTTGCTTAGTCCGGCTAGATCATTTGTGTGGTCCGCTGATTGTAAGAGAGCTTTTGAATCAGCGAAAGCACTCTTATGTAGTACACCTGTACTTGCTGCTCCAGATTTTGAACAACCGTTCAAACTTGAGGTAGATGCTAGTGCCAGAGGTGCTGGTGCTGTTCTACTGCAGCAGGACAAGAGTGGAGTGGATGATCCTGTTTGTTATTTTTCACGTAAATTTAATAAATGTCAAACAAACTATGCGACAATAGAACAAGAAGCTCTTGCTTTGTTGTTGGCTCTGCAATACTTTGAAGTATATATTGGTTCCAGTGCCCTACCTGTGATTGTATATACTGACCATAACCCCTTAGTTTTTCTCCACCGAATGTACAACCAGAACCAGCGCCTTATGCGTTGGGCGCTGATTGTACAAAATTATAATTTGGAGATCCGCCACAAAAAGGGTTCTGATAATGTGTTGGCAGATGCTTTGTCTCGTGTGTGAAAATGATTTCTGTATGTTTTGCAAGGTTGTTGCTTTGTTGTGAGTTTTCATTGAAATACTGTAGTCGCAACCCCTAGGGTTGCTCTTTTAAGGGTGGGAGTGTTAGGGATACAGTTATCCTGTGTGTGTTTCTTTTCTCTCCTTCTCCCCTCACAGGTGAAAACCATCACTCCCCAATCAGTCAACAATCAATCATCAATCAGAAGACACACCTCCTCCTATTTCCTACCCTATCACAGTTCCTTCCCCATGGTTTAAAAACCCCATCATTTGTTTGCTCTAGAGCTCAATCTCTAGCTCAATCTCTCTGTAAATGCCATGTCTGTAGGTCTCTGTGTTTCACTCTCGCTTTGTGTCTTAACCTCTCTTTTGTTTAAAGCACCTCCATAGCACTTTGTCCTCACCTGTGAGTATTGTTTTTGGTTATGGTGTTTGTTTGTTGCTGGTGGGAAAAGGGGGAAACCAAGACAAGTCGCCCATGGGCATACACTACCCGTAGGTGAACTTTGTTAAATACACTAGTTAAAACTGGGCGGACCACCCACTGTATTTTTGGTTAGTTAGTTAGCTGTTGTTAAAGTAGGCTAGTCTAGCTTAGGGGTGTTTTTGAATACTTATTGTTTCTTTCCTTGGGTCCAGCTCAGCCCCTTTTCCTGCTCCCCCCATTACCGTGCGTTTATAAATAAACCTAGAGTTTGACGGTAGATTTCTGTTGTCGTGGTTATTTCGTGCACACTTTTACTTTGTCACAATAATAATTTGCATGAGTTATGTTACGGGTCTCATTACCATCCCCCCTAGACTGTCGGGCCAAAAGGGATTCGTAACATGAACATTACACACTAAACCAATAGGAACAGAACTAAACCCCTATATAGTGAACATTACACACTAAACCAATAGGAACAGAACTAAACTCCCATATAGTGAACATTACACACCAAACCAATAGGAACAGAACTAAACCCCTATATAGTGAACATTACACACTAAACCAATAGGAACAGAACTAAACTCCTATATAGTGAAAATTACACACTAAACCAATAGGAACAGAACTAAACTCCCATATAGTGAAAATTACACACTAAACCAATAGGAACAGAACTAAACTCCTATATAGTGAACATTACACATTAAATATATTGGATTGTCACTTCAGGACTAGGCTTATGCTGCGTCAAGGACTCCTACCCTGAATGGTTAGTCTTTCTGAGGTAAAATCTCCCTATTCTTCCTGACCAGCTATTTGAACTCATCTATCAACAGGAATGTCTCTGATCGGAGAGGAGGGCAACGAACAGTGGTGTCAGATACCAGTCATCCTAAAGAGAACAGTGGTGTCAGATACCAGTCATCCTAAAGAGAACAGTGGTGTCAGATACCAGTCATCCTAAAGAGAACAGTGGTGTCAGATACCAGTCATCCTAAAGAGAACAGTGGTGTCAGATAGCAGTCATCCTAAAGAGACCAGTGGTGTCAGATACCAGTCATCCTAAAGAGACCAGTGGTGTCAGATACCAGTCATCCTAAGGAGAACAGTAGTGTCAGATACCAGTCATCCTAAAGAGAACAGTGGTGTCAGATACCAGTCATCCTAAGGAGAACAGTAGTGTCAGATACCAGTCATCCTAAAGAGAACAGTGGTGTCAGATACCAGTCATCCTAAGGAGAACAGTGGTGTCAGATACCAGTCATCCTAAGGAGACCAGTGGTGTCAGATACCAGTCATCCTAAAGAGAACAGTGGTGTCAGATACCAGTCATCCTAAAGAGAACAGTGGTGTCAGATACCAGTCATCCTAAAGAGAACAGTAGTGTCAGATACCAGTCATCCTAAAGAGAACAGTGGTGTCAGATACCAGTCATCCTAAGGAGAACAGTGGTGTCAGATACCAGTCATCCTAAGGAGACCAGTGGTGTCAGATACCAGTCATCCTAAAGAGAACAGTGGTGTCAGATACCAGTCATCCTAAAGAGAACAGTGGTGTCAGATACCAGTCATCCTAAAGAGAACAGTGGTGTCAGATACCAGTCATCCTAAGGAGACCAGTGGTGTCAGATACCAGTCATCCTAAAGAGAACAGTGGTGTCAGATACCAGTCATCCTAAAGAGAACAGTGGTGTCAGATACCAGTCATCCTAAGGAGACCAGTGGTGTCAGATACCAGTCATCCTAAAGAGAACAGTGGTGTCAGAGACCAGTCATCCTAAAGAGAACAGTGGTGTCAGATACCAGTCATCCTAAGGAGACCAGTGGTGTCAGAGACCAGTCATCCTAAAGAGAACAGTGGTGTCAGATACCAGTCATCCTAAAGAGAACAGTGGTGTCAGATACCAGTCATCCTAAAGAGAACAGTGGTGTCAGATACCAGTCATCCTAAAGAGAACAGTGGTGTCAGAGACCAGTCATCCTAAAGAGAACAGTGGTGTCAGATACCAGTCATCCTAAAGAGAACAGTGGTGTCAGATACCAGTCATCCTAAAGAGAACAGTGGTGTCAGAGACCAGTCATCCTAAAGAGAACAGTGGTGTCAGAGACCAGTCATCCTAAAGAGAACAGTGGTGTCAGATACCAGTCATCCTAAAGAGAACAGTGGTGTCAGATACCAGTCATCCTAAAGAGAACAGTGGTGTCAGAGACCAGTCATCCTAAGGAGACCAGTGGTGTCAGATACCAGTCATCCTAAGGAGACCAGTGGTGTCAGATACCAGTCATCCTAAAGAGAACAGTGGTGTCAGATACCAGTCATCCTAAAGAGAACAGTGGTGTCAGATACCAGTCATCCTAAAGAGAACAGTGGTGTCAGATACCAGTCATCCTAAAGAGAACAGTGGTGTCAGAGACCAGTCATCCTAAGGAGACCAGTGGTGTCAGAGACCAGTCATCCTAAAGAGAACAGTGGTGTCAGAGACCAGTCATCCTAAAGAGAACAGTGGTGTCAGATACCAGTCATCCTAAAGAGAACAGTGGTGTCAGATACCAGTCATCCTAAGGAGACCAGTGGTGTCAGATACCAGTCATCCTAAGGAGAACAGTGGTGTCAGATACCAGTCATCCTAAGGAGAACAGTGGTGTCAGATACCAGTCATCCTAAGGAGACCAGTGGTGTCAGAGACCAGTCATCCTAAAGAGAACAGTGGTGTCAGATACCAGTCATCCTAAGGAGAACAGTGGTGTCAGATACCAGTCATCCTAAGGAGACCAGTGGTGTCAGATACCAGTCATCCTAAGGAGACCAGTGGTGTCAGATACCAGTCATCCTAAGGAGAACAGTAGTGTCAGATACCAGTCATCCTAAGGAGAACAGTGGTGTCAGATACCAGTCATCCTAAGGAGAACAGTACTGTCAGATACCAGTCATCCTAAGGAGAACAGTAGTGTCAGATACCAGTCATCCTAAGGAGAACAGTGGTGTCAGATACCAGTCATCCTAAGGAGAACAGTGGTGTCAGATACCAGTCGTCCTAAGGAGAACAGTGGTGTCAGATACCAGTCATCCTAAGGAGTGGCCAGTGGTGTCAGATACCAGTCATCCTAAGGAGTGGCCAGTGGTGTCAGATACCAGTCGTCCTAAGGAGTGGCCAGTGGTGTCAGATACCAGTCATCCTAAGGAGAACAGTGGTGTCAGATACCAGTCATCCTAAGGAGAACAATAGTGTCAGATACCAGTCATCCTAAGGAGGCCAGTGGTGTCAGATACCAGTCATCCTAAGGTGGCCAGTGGTGTCAGATACCAGTCATCCTAAGGAGAACAGTAGTGTCAGATACCAGTCATCCTAAGGAGGCCAGTGGTGTCAGATACCAGTCATCCTAAGGTGGCCAGTGGTGTCAGATACCAGTCATCCTAAGGAGAACAGTAGTGTCAGATACCAGTCATCCTAAGGAGGCCAGTGGTGTCAGATACCAGTCATCCTAAGGTGGCCAGTGGTGTCAGATACCAGTCATCCTAAGGAGAACAGTGGTGTCAGATACCAGTCATCCTAAGGAGAACAGTGGTGTCAGATACCAGTCATCCTAAGGAGAACAATAGTGTCAGATACCAGTCATCCTAAGGAGTGGCCAGTGGTGTCAGATACCAGTCATCCTAAGGAGTGGCCAGTGGTGTCAGATACCAGTCATCCTAAGGAGTGGCCAGTGGTGTCAGATACCAGTCATCCTAAGGAGTGGCCAGTGGTGTCAGATACCAGTCATCCTAAGGAGAACAGTGGTGTCAGATACCAGTCATCCTAAGGAGAACAGTGGTGTCAGATACCAGTCATCCTAAGGAGTGGCCAGTGGTGTCAGATACCAGTCATCCTAAGGAGTGGCCAGTGGTGTCAGATACCAGTCGTCCTAAGGAGTGGCCAGTGGTGTCAGATACCAGTCATCCTAAGGAGAACAGTGGTGTCAGATACCAGTCATCCTAAGGAGAACAATAGTGTCAGATACCAGTCATCCTAAGGAGGCCAGTGGTGTCAGATACCAGTCATCCTAAGGTGGCCAGTGGTGTCAGATACCAGTCATCCTAAGGAGAACAGTAGTGTCAGATACCAGTCATCCTAAGGAGGCCAGTGGTGTCAGATACCAGTCATCCTAAGGTGGCCAGTGGTGTCAGATACCAGTCATCCTAAGGAGAACAGTAGTGTCAGATACCAGTCATCCTAAGGAGGCCAGTGGTGTCAGATACCAGTCATCCTAAGGTGGCCAGTGGTGTCAGATACCAGTCATCCTAAGGAGAACAGTGGTGTCAGATACCAGTCATCCTAAGGAGAACAGTGGTGTCAGATACCAGTCATCCTAAGGAGAACAATAGTGTCAGATACCAGTCATCCTAAGGAGTGGCCAGTGGTGTCAGATACCAGTCATCCTAAGGAGTGGCCAGTGGTGTCAGATACCAGTCATCCTAAGGAGTGGCCAGTGGTGTCAGATACCAGTCATCCTAAGGAGTGGCCAGTGGTGTCAGATACCAGTCATCCTAAGGAGAACAGTGGTGTCAGATACCAGTCATCCTAAGGAGAACAGTGGTGTCAGATACCAGTCATCCTAAGGAGTGGCCAGTGGTGTCAGATACCAGTCATCCTAAGGAGTGGCCAGTGGTGTCAGATACCAGTCGTCCTAAGGAGTGGCCAGTGGTGTCAGATACCAGTCATCCTAAGGAGAACAGTGGTGTCAGATACCAGTCATCCTAAGGAGAACAATAGTGTCAGATACCAGTCATCCTAAGGAGGCCAGTGGTGTCAGATACCAGTCGTCCTAAGGAGTGGCCAGTGGTGTCAGATACCAGTCATCCTAAGGAGAACAATAGTGTCAGATACCAGTCATCCTAAGGAGTGGCCAGTGGTGTCAGATACCAGTCATCCTAAGGAGTGGCCAGTGGTGTCAGATACCAGTCATCCTAAGGAGTGGCCAGTGGTGTCAGATACCAGTCATCCTAAGGAGAACAGTGGTGTCAGATCCCAGTCATCCGAAGGAGTGGCCAGTGGTGTCAGATACCAGTCATCCTAAGGAGAACAATAGTGTCAGATACCAGTCATCCTAAGGAGTGGCCAGTGGTGTCAGATACCAGTCATCCTAAGGAGTGGCCAGTGGTGTCAGATACCAGTCATCCGAAGGAGTGGCCAGTGGTGTCAGATACCAGTCATCCTAAGGAGAACAATAGTGTCAGATACCAGTCATCCTAAGGAGTGGCCAGTGGTGTCAGATACCAGTCATCCTAAGGAGTGGCCAGTGGTGTCAGATACCAGTCATCCGAAGGAGTGGCCAGTGGTGTCAGATACCAGTCATCCTAAGGAGTGGCCAGTGGTGTCAGATTCCAGTCATCCTAAGGAGTGGCCAGTGGTGTCAGATACCAGTCATCCTAAGGAGTGGCCTTACATGTGAACAAACAAACTGCTGAAAAGAAAACAGGGGAAGGTGTGCATATCTCAAAAGTGCAAAGTTCACAAACTGCCACTGACCAATCAGGACCCTGAACAGGCCTATTCCTGATAGTCTGGGAGAGAGGGGTGGATGTTTCTAACAGTTTAGGAGAGAGGGGTGGATGTTCTATCAGTTTAGGAGAGAGGGGTGGATGTTTCTATCAGTTTAGGAGAGAGGGGGTGGATGTTTCTATCAGTTTAGGAGAGAGGGGGTGGATGTTTCTATCAGTTTAGGAGAGAGGGGGTGGATGTTTCTATCAGTTTAGGAGAGAGGGGTGGATGTTTCTATCAGTTTAGGAGAGAGGGGGTGGATGTTTCTATCAGTTTAGGAGAGAGGGGGTGGATGTTTCTATCAGTTTAGGAGAGAGGGGTGGATGTTTCTATCAGTTTAGGAGAGAGGGTGGATGTTTCTATCAGTTTAGGAGAGAGGGGTGGATGTTTCTAACAGTTTAGGAGAGAGGGGTGGATGTTTCTATCAGTTTAGGAGATGTTTCTATCAGTTTAGGAGAGAGGGGTGGATGTTTCTATCAGTTTAGGAGAGAGGGGTGGATGTTTCTATCAGTTTAGGAGAGAGGGGTGGATGTTTCTATCAGTTTAGGAGAGAGGGATGGATGTTTCTAACAGTTTAGGAGATGTTTATATCAGTTTAGGAGAAAGGGGGTGGATGTTTCTAACAGTTTAGGAGAGAGGGGTGGATGTTTCTAACAGTTTAGGCCTAGGTGTTTTGAGAACATATGAAGGTATCAGAGTCGTAGTACTGTAAAGTATCAGAGTCGTAGTACTGTAAACTATCAGAGTCGTAGTACTGTAAAGTATCAGAGTCGTAGTACTGTAAAGTATCAGAGTCGTAGTCCTGTAAAGTATCAGAGTCGTAGTACTGTAAAGTATCAGAGTCGTAGTCCTGTAAAGTATCAGAGTCGTAGTCCTGTAAAGTATCAGAGTCGTAGTACTGTAAAGTATCAGAGTCGTAGTACTGTAAAGTATCAGAGTCGTAGTACTGTAAAGTATCAGATTCGTAGTACTGTAAAGTATCAGATTCGTAGTACTGTAAAGTATCAGATTCGTAGTACTGTAAAGTATCAGAGTCGTAGTCCTGTAAAGTATCAGAGTCGTAGTACTGTAAAGTATCAGAGTCGTAGTACTGTAAAGTATCAGAGTCGTAGTACTGTAAAGTATCAGATTCGTAGTACTGTAAAGTATCAGAGTCGTAGTACTGTAAAGTATCAGAGTCGTAGTACTGTAAAGTATCAGAGTCGTAATACTGTAAAGTATCAGAGTCGTAGTACTGTAAAGTATCAGAGTCGTAATATTGTAAAGTATCAGAGTCGTAGTACTGTAAAGTATCAGAGTCGTAATACTGTAAAGTATCAGAGTCGTAGTACTGTAAAGTATCAGAGTCGTAGTACTGTAAAGTATCAGAGTCGTAGTACTGTAAAGTATCAGAGTCGTAATACTGTAAAGTATCAGAGTCGTAATACTGTAAAGTATCAGAGTCCTAGTACTGTAAAGTATCAGAGTCGTAGTCCTGTAAAGTATCAGAGTCGTAATACTGTAAAGTATCAGAGTCGTAATATTGTAAAGTATCAGAGTCGTAGTACTGTAACTAAAACTTTCCCCCAATAAAGCAGCACATATCCATATAGATTCATGGAAACAAACATTTTGTTACGGTTTGAGGGTTGCATAATCATAAGCCAATCTAAGTCAGCTGGTTGACATGGAGAAGTGAACCAGACTACGTTGCCGTCCATGTGGGCAACACCCTTCTAGGAACACTCATAAAGCAGACGTTGGGACAATAACTAGGTCACCGGTCCTGACTTATCAAAGACAAATAAAACAATCAGATAGTAGGGAATCTTAGGAGAGAGCTGCTTGTTGAGAGGTAAGGTCATGTAGAGCCATTTAGTATGGGCTTTGGTGCTGTAGAAAACAAAAGAACACAACAGAATGGAGAGGAACGATTATTGGTTGTTAGTCAGGAAAAGCAGAGTAGGAGGAGAAGAGAGGAGAGGAGAGGAGAGGAGAGGAGAGGAGAGGAAGCGTGAATGGAGGAGTATAGGTCAGGTAAATGCTGACAGTGTAAGCAGAGATAATAAAGGACGACCCTCTACTGTCCTCGCATCTGATTGGACATCACATCGTTAGATAACCCAGAAACACAGACCTGTCTTTCAGACACGTACACTACACGACCAAAAGTATGTGGACACCTGCTCATCCAACATCTCATTGCAAAATCATGGGCATTAATATGGAGTTGGTCCCCCCCTTTGCTGCTATTACAGCCTCTACTCTTCAGGGAAGGCTTTCCACTAGATGTTGGAACATTGCTGCTATAACAGCCTCCACTCTTCTGGGAAGGATTTCCACTAGATGTTGGAACATTGCTGCTATAACAGCCTCCACTCTTCTGGGAAGGATTTCCACTAGATGTTGGAACATTGCTGCTATAACAGCCTCCACTCTTCTGGGAAGGCTTTCCACTAGATGTTGGAACATTGCTGCTATTACAGCCTCCACTCTTCTGGGAAGGATTTCCACTAGATGTAGGAACATTGCAGCGGGGACTTGTTTCCATTCATCCACAAGTGATTAGGCCTGGCTCGCAGTCGGCGTTACAATTCATTCAGGCCTCCTGGGCCATATACAGCGTTTCTCACTGAGTTCCCTGAATTCCTATCGGACCTTGTAGTCATTGCAGATAATATTCTAATCTTTGGTGACTTTAATATTCACATGGAAAAGTCCACAGACCCACTCCAAAAGGCTTTCGGAGCCATCATCGACCCACTCAGTGGGTTTTGTCCAACATGTCTCTGGACCCACTCACTGTCACAGTCATACGCTGGACCTAGTTTTGTCCCATGGAATAAATGTTGTGGATCTTAATGTTTTTCCTCATAATCCTGGACTATCAGACCACCATTTTATTACGTTTGCAATTGCAACAAATAATCTGCTCAGACCCCAACCAAGGAACATCAAAAGTCGTGCTATAAATTCACAGACAACACAAAGATTCCTTGATGCCCTTCCAGACTCCCTCTGCCTACCCAAGGACGCCAGAGGACAAAAATCCGTTAACCACCTAACTGAGGATCTCAATTTAACCTTGCGCAATACCCTAGATGCAGTTGCACCCCTAAAAACTAAAAAAAAATCTCATAAGAAACTAGCTCCCTGGTACACAGAAAATACCCGAGCTCTGAAGCAAGCTTCCAAAAAATTGGAACGGAAATGGCGCCACACCAAACTGGAAGTCTTCCGACTAGCTTGGAAGGACGGTACCGTGCAGTACCGAAGAGCCCTTACTGCTGCTCGATCATCCTATTTTTCTAACTTAATTGAGGAAAATAAGAACAATCCGAAATTCCTTTTTGATACTGTCGCAAAGCTAACTAAAAAGCAGCATTCCCCAAGAGAGGATGACTTTCACTTTAGCAGTGATAAATTCATGAACTTCTTTGAGGAAAAGATTATGATTATTAGAAAGCAAATTACGGACTCCTCTTTAAACCTGCGTATTCCTCCAAACCTCAGTTGTCCTGAGTCTGCACAACTCTGCCAGGACCTAGGATCAAGAGAGACGCTCAAGTCTTTTAGTACTATATCTCTTGACACAATGATGAAAATAATCATGGCCTCTAAACCTTCAAGCTGCATACTGGACCCTATTCCAACTAAACTACTGAAAGAGCTGCTTCCTGTGCTTGGCCCTCCTATGTTGAACATAATAAACGGCTCTCTATCCACTGGATGTGTACCAAACTCACTAAAAGTGGCAGTAATAAAGCCTCTCTTGAAAAAGCCAAACCTTGACCCAGAAAATATAAAAAACTATCGGCCTATATCGAATCTTCCATTCCTCTCCAAAATTTTAGAGAAGGCTGTTGCGCAGCAACTCACTGCCTTCCTGAAGACAAACAATGTATACGAAATGCTTCAGTCTGGTTTTAGACCCCATCATAGCACTGAGACGGCACTTGTGAAGGTGGTAAATGATATTTTAATGGCATCGGACCGAGGCTCTGCATCTGTCCTCGTGCTCCTAGACCTTAGTGCTGCTTTTGATACCATCGATCACCACATTCTTTTGGAGAGATTGGAAACCCAAATTGGTCTACACGGACATGTTCTGGCCTGGTTTAGATCTTATCTGTCGGAAAGATATCAGTTTGTCTCTGTGAATGGTTTGTCCTCTGACAAATCAACTGTAAACTTCGGTGTTCCTCAAGGTTCTGTTTTAGGACCACTATTGTTTTCTATATATATTTTACCTCTTGGGGATGTTATTCGAAAACATAATGTAAACTTTCACTGCTATGCGGATGACACACAGCTGTACATTTCAATGAAACATGGTGAAGCCCCAAAATTGCCCTCGCTAGAAGCATGTGTTTCAGACATAAGGAAGTGGATGGCTGCAAACTTTCTACTATTAAACTCGGACAAAACAGAGATGCTTGTTCTAGGTCCCAAGAAACAAAGAGATCTTCTGTTGAATCTGACAATTAATCTTAATGGTTGTACAGTCGTCTCAAATAAAACTGTGAAGGACCTCGGCGTTACTCTGGACCCTGATCTCTCTTTTGAAGAACATATCAAGACCATTTCGAGGACAGCTTTTTTCCATCTACGTAACATTGCAAAAATCAGAAACTGTCCAAAAATGATGCAGAAAAATTAATCCATGCTTTTGTCACTTCTAGGTTAGACTACTGCAATGCTCTACTTTCTGGTTACCCGGATAAAGCACTAAATAAACTTCAGTTAGTGCTGAATACGGCTGCTAGAATCCTGACTAGAACCAAAAAATTGGATCATATTACTCCAGTGCTAGCCTCTCTACACTGGCTTCCTGTCAAAGCAAGGGCTGATTTCAAGGTTTTACTGCTAACCTACAAAGCATTACATGGGCTTGCTCCTACCTATCTCTCTGATTTGGTCCTGCCGTACATACCTACACGTACGCTACGGTCACAAGACGAGGCCTCCTAATTGTCCCTAGAATTTCTAAGCAAACAGCTGGAGGCAGGGCTTTCTCCTATAGAGCTCCATTTTTATGGAACGGTCTGCCTACCCATGTCAGAGACGCAAACTCGGTCTCAACCTTTAAGTCTTTACTGAAGACTCATCTCTTCAGTGGGTCATATGATTGAGTGTAGTCTGGCCCAGGAGTGGGAAGGTGAACGGAAAGGCTCTGGAGCAACGAACCGCCCTTGCTGTCTCTGCCTGGCCGATTCCCCTCTTTCCACTGGGATTCTCTGCCTCTACCCTGTTACGGGGGCTGAGTCACTGGCTTACTGGGGCTCTCTCATGCCGTCCCTGGGGGGGGTGCGTCACGTCACCTGGCTGGGTTGATTCACTGTTGTGGGTTGGCGCCCCCCCCTTGGGTTGTGCCGTGGCGGAGATCTTTGTGGGCTATACTCGGCCTTGTCGCAGGATGGTAAGTTGGTGGTTGAAGATATTCCTCTAGTGGTGTGGGGGCTGTGCTTTGACAAAGTGGGTGGGGTTATATCCTTCCTGTTTGGCCCTGTCCGGGGGTGTCCTCGGATGGGGCCACAGTGTCTCCTGACCCCTCCTGTCTCAGCCTCCAGTATTTATGCTGCAGTAGTGTATGTGTCGGGGGCTAGGGTCAGTTTGTTATATCTGGAGTACTTCTCCTGTCCTATTCGGTGTCCTGTGTGAATCTAAGTGTGCGTTCTCTAATTCTCTCCTTCTCTCTTTCTTTCTCTCTCTCGGAGGACCTGAGCCCTAGGACCATGCCCCAGGACTACCTGACATGATGACTCCTTGCTGTCCCCAGTCCACCTGGCCATGCTGCTGCTCCAGTTTCAACTGGCCTGGGCCCTAGGACCATGTCCCAGGACTACCTGACATGATGACTCCTTGCTGTCCCCAGTCCACCTGCCTGTGCTGCTGCTCCATGAACATTTGAACATCTTGGCCACGTTCTGTTATAATCTCCACCCGACACAGCCAGAAGAGGACTGGCCACCCCACATGCTCTCTCTAATTCTCTCTTTCTTTCTCTCTCTCGGAGGACCTGAGCCCTAGGACCGTGCCCCAGGACTACCTGACATGATGACTCCTTGCTGTCCCCAGTCCACCTGCCTGTGCTGCTGCTCCAGTTTCAACTGTTCTGCCTTATTATTATTCGACCATGCTGGTCATTTATGAACATTGGAACATCTTGGTCATGTTCTGTTATAATCTCTACCCGGCACAGCCAGAAGAGGACTGGCCACCCCTCATAGCCTGGTTCCTCTCTAGGTTTCTTCCTAGGTTTTGGCCTTTCTAGGGAGTTTTTCCTAGCCACCGTGCTTTTACACCTGCATTGTTTGCTGTTTGGGGTTTTAGGCTGGGTTTCTGTACAGCACTTTGAGATATCAGCTGATGTACGAAGGGCTATATAAATACATTTGATTTGATTTGATTTGATTTGATCCCAAAAGGTGTTCGATGGAGCTGAAGTCAGGGCTCTGTGCAGCTCAGTCAAGTTCTTTGTGAGCTTGTATGGCCTACCACTTCGCGGCTGAGCCGTTGTTGCTCCTAGACATTTCCACTTCACAATAACAGCACCCACAGTTGACCGGGGCAGCTCTAGCAGAGCAGAGATTTGTATTATGATGGTGCCACGTTGAAAGTCACTGAGTTCTTCAGTCAGGCCATTCTACCGCCGATATTTGTCTATGGAGATTGCATGGCTGTGTGCTCAAAATTATACACCTGTCAGCAACAGGTGTGGATAAAATTGCCGAATCCACATACAGGTGTCCACATACTTGTGTATATATATATATATATATTTATATATATATATATACAGAGCATTCAAATGTATTCAGACCCTCTGACTTTTTCACATTTTGTTACATTACAGCTTTATTCTAAAATGGATTAAATTGTTTTTATCCTCATCAATCTACACACCCCATAATGACATCACAATACCCCATAAATTACATCACAATACCCCGTAATGACATCACAATACCCCATAAATTACATCACAATACCCCGTAATGACATCACAATACCCCATAAATTACATCACAATACCCCATAATGACATCACAATACCCCATAAATTACATCACAATACCCCATAAATTACATCACAATACCCCATAAATTACATCACAATACCCCATAAATTACATCACAATACCCCATAATGGCATCACAATACCCCGTAATGACATCACAATACCCCATAATGACATCACAATACCCCATAATGACATGACAATACCCCATAATGACATCACAATACCCCATAATGACATCACAATGTCAAAGCAAAAATAGGTTTTTAGATTTATTTTCAAATGTATATAAAAATAATAATTGAAATATCACATTTACATTAGTATTCTGACCCTTTACTCAGTACTTTGTTTAAGTACCTTTGGCAGTGATTACAGCCTCGAGTCTTCTTGGGTATGATGCTATAAACTTGGCACACCTGTATTTGGGGAGTTTCTCCCATTCTTCTCTGCAGATCCTCTCAAGCTCTGTCAGGTTGGATTGGGAGCGTCACTTCATAGCTATTTTCAGGTCTCTCCAGAGATATTAGATCGGGTTCAAGTCCGGCCTCTGGCTGGGCCACTCAAGGACATTCAGAGACTTGTCCCAAAGTCACTCTTGCATTGTCTTGGCTGTGTGCTTAGGGTCGCTGTCCTATTGGAAGGTGAACCTTCGCCCCCAGTCTGAGGTCCTGAGCGCTCTTGAGAAGGCTTTCATCAAGGAACTCTCTGTACTTTGCTCCGTTCATCTTTCCCTCGATCCTGACTAGTCTCCCAGTCCCTGCTGCTGAAAAACATCCCCACAACATGATGCTGCCACCACCATGCTTCACCGTAGGGACGGTGCCAGGTTTTCTCTAAACGTGATGCTTTGCATTCAGGCCAAAGAGTTTAATCTTGGTTTCATCAGACCAGAGAATCTTGTTTCTCGTGGTCTGAGAGTCTTTAGGTGCCTTTTTGCAAACTCCAAGCGGGCTTCCGTCTGGCCACTCTACCATAAAGGCCTGATTGGTGGAGTGCTGCAGAGATCGTTGTCCTTCTGGAAGGTTCTCCCATCTCCACAGAGGAACTGATGATGGAGGCCACTGTGTTCTTGGGGAACTTCAATGCTGCACAATTTTGTTAGTACCCTTCCCCAGATCTGTGCCTTGACACAATCCTGTCTCAGGTCTCTACAGACAATTCCTTTGACCATAAAACCTGTTTTTGCTTTTTTTTAACTTTCTGAATCCACTGTATGTACTGAAGCACGTCTATAAGGCCACCTACCCATAATGCACTGCATACACTCATGCTGCCAAACATACCCTTGTAAAACTGACCATCCTACCTATCTTCGACTTCGGGCGATGTCATTTACAAAATAGCCTCCAATACCCTACTCAATAAATTGGATGCAGTCTATCACAGTGCAATCCGTTCTGTGAACAAAGCCCCATTTACTACCCACCACTGCGACCTGTATGCTCTCGTTGGCTGGCCCTCGCTTCATACTCGTCGCCAAACCCACTGGCTCCAGGTCATCTACAAGACCCTGCTAGGTAAAGTCCCCCCTTATCTCAGCTCGCTGGTCACCATAGCATCACCCACCTGTAGCACACGCTCCAGCAGGTATATCTCTCTGGTCACCCCCAAAACCAATTCTTCCTTTGGCCGCCTCTCCTTCCAGTTCTCTGCTGCCAATGACTGGAACGAACTACAAAAATCTCTGAAACTGGAAACACTTATCTCCCTCACTAGCTTTAAGCACCAACTGTCAGAGCAGCTCACAGATTACTGCAACTGTACATAGCCCATCTATAATTTAGCCCAAACAACTACCTCTTTCCCTACTGTATTTATTTAATTTATTTATTTATTTTGCTCCTTTGCACATTCTTCCACTGCAAATCTACCATTCCAATGTTTTACTTGCTATATTGTATTTACTTTGCCACCATGGCCTTTTTTTGCCTTTACCTCCCTTATCTCACCTCACTTGCTCACATCGTATATAGACTTGTTTCTACTGTATTATTGACTGTATGTTTGTTTTACTCCATGTGTAACTCTGTGTTGTTGTATGTGTCGAACTGCTTTGCTTTATCTTGGCCAGGTCACAGTTGGAAATGAGAACTTGTTCTCAACTTGCCTACCTGGTTAAATAAAGGTGAAATATATATATATTTTTAAATAACCGCAAATGTCTGACACACAGTTGATACCGGAGCACCACCGGCGATGAAGCCAATGCTGCCTACTCCGGTTGGAAAACCGTCTCTCAAGAACTCCACATTGGCTAGGATTCTCCTCTATTCAATACTGGCCATCTAATTCTGACAAAGTTTTTAAAAAATAAATAATGTATTGACAAGTAGCCTAACTCCTCCTATGTTGTCAAGATCTCTCCTGAACACTGAATATTTTACCTTACAAATAGATCACCATCTTAGTCATTGAATCCCATGTTCATTGAATGAGGGATTTTTTTTTTTAACATAAAAAGTATTTGGTTGTAGTTGTAATGTTGCCGGGCCAACCATCCTCCAGGAGAGACACTGAGGGTGCAGGTTATTGCTCCAACCCTGCTCGAACACAACACATTGTACAAAATCAGCTGCTCAACAGGACCTTAATAAACTGACTCCGGTTTGAGCAGCGTTGATGGGAGGGTTGACCGACCACCCAGTGGCTCTCCAGATGGGAGGGTTGACCGACCACCCAGTGGCTCTCCAGATGGGAGGGTTGACCGACCACCCAGTGGCTCTCCAGATGGGAAAGTTGACCGACCACCCAGTGGCTCTCCAGATGGGAGGGTTGACCGACCACCCAGTGGCTCTCCAGATGGGGGTGTTGACAGACCACCCAGTAGCTCTCCAGATGGGAGGGTTGACCAACCACCCAGTAGCTCTCCAGATGGGAGGGTTGACCGACCACCCAGTAGCTCTCCAGATGGGCGGGTTGACCGACCACCCAGTAGCTCTCCAGATGGGAAGGTTAACTGACCACCCAGTGGCTCTCCAGATGGGAGGGTTGACCGACCACCCAGTAGCTCTCCAGATGGGAGGGTTGACCAACCACCCAGTAGCTCTCCGGATGGGAGGGTTGACCAACCACCCAGTAGCTCTCCAGATGGGTGGGTTGACCGACCATTTCCGGTCATAACTTGCAGGCTTGTTTTCGAGTTGCTGTGCGTTTTGTTGCCAACCTATTTTGCTACCTGACAACTTTACGGTTTTCACTTTTTAATTACCGTTCATATATTTATTTATTTTTTCCTCAACTTTTTCACTCCGGACGCTTTATCTGGACACGATTCGTCAGGACCTCCAACAGCCGAAGCTAAGTAGTAACATTAACATGATGCCTTCTAATTGCAGCCGCTGTGCTCGCCTTACGGCGAGGATAGCTGTCCTGCAAGCCCAGCTTCAGACGCAATCGTTAGGCAAGGGTAATTTTAGTGTAGGAAAGGATGAAACAGCGTCTGTGCCACCAGTAAGTACAGATAGTAGTATAAATCCCCTGGCACAGTCCCCGCAGCCGGACAATTTTCTCACGGTTTCTGGAAGGAAATGCTGTAGGAACGCTCAACCGGTGTCGCTCATTCAGCCGACAGAAACTTTCAACCGGTTTTCCCCATTAAGCAGCGGGTCGGTGTCAGAGGCCGAGTCTTCTCTGGTCTCTACTCCTCCCGTTACGGGGTCTGAGACGCCGAAGCTTCCCACCATTAGCTCTGACAAATTGAAAACTCTAGTCATTGGCGACTCCATTACCCGCAGTATTAGACTTAAAGCGAATCATCCAGCGATCATACACTGTTTACCCGGGGCAGGGCTACCGACGTTAAGGCTAATCTGAAGATGGTGCTGGCTAAAGCTAAAACTGGCGAGTGTAGAGAGTATAGAGATATTGTTATCCACGTCGGCACCAACGATGTTAGGATGAAACAGTCAGAGATCACCAAGCGCAACATAGCTTCTGCGTGCATATCAGCTAGAAAGATGTGTCGGCATCGAGTAATTGTCTCTGGCCCCCTCCCAGTTAGGGGGAGTGATGAGCTCTACAGCAGAGTCTCACAACTCAATCGCTGGTTGAAAACTGTTTTCTGCCCCTCCCAAAAGATAGAATTAGTAGATAATTGGCCCTCTTTCTGGGACTCACCCACAAACAGGACCAAGCCTGACCTGCTGAGGAGTGACGGACTCCATCCTAGCTGGAGGGGTGCTCTCATCTTATCTACCAACATAGACAGGGCTCTAACTCCTCTAGCTCCACAATGAAATAGGGTGCAGGCCAGGCAGCAGGCTATTAGCCAGCCTGCCAGCATAGTGGAGTCTGCCACTAGCATAGTCAGTGTAGTCAGCTCAGCTATCATCATTGAGACCGTGTCTGTGCCTCGACCTAGGTTGGGCAAAACTAAACATGGCGGTGTTCGCCTTAGCAATCTCACTAGGATAAAGACCACCTCCATTCCTGTCATTACTGAAAGAGATCATGATACCTCACTTCTCAAAATAGGGCTACTTAATGTTAGATCCCTTACTTCAAAGGCAATTATAGTCAATGAACTAATCACTGATCATAATCTTGATGTGATTGGCCTGACTGAAACATGGCTTAAGCCTGATGAATTTACTGTGTTAAATGAGGCCTCACCTCCTGGCTACACTAGTGAGCATATCCCCCGTGCATCCCGCAAAGGCGGAGGTGTTGCTAACATTTACGATAGCAAATTTCAATTTACAAAAAAAAAAATGACGTTTTCGTCTTTTGAGCTTCTAGTCATGAAATCTATGCAGCCTACTCAATCACTTTTTATAGCTACTGTTTACAGGCCTCCTGGGCCATATACAGCGTTTCTCACTGAGTTCCCTGAATTCCTATCGGACCTTGTAGTTATTGCAGATAATATTCTAATCTTTGGTGACTTTAATATTCACATGGAAAAGTCCACAGACCCACTCCAAAAGGCTTTCGGAGCCATCATCGACTCAGTGGGTTTTGTCCAACATGTCTCTGGACCCACTCACTGTCACAGTCATACGCTGGACCTAGTTTTGTCCCATGGAATAAATGTTGTGGATCTTAATGTTTTTCCTCATAATCCTGGACTATCAGACCACCATTTTATTACGTTTGCAATTGCAACAAATAATCTGCTCAGACCCCAACCAAGGAACATCAAAAGTCGTGCTATAAATTCACAGACAACACAAAGATTCCTTGATGCCCTTCCAGACTCCCTCTGCCTACCCAAGGACGCCAGAGGACAAAAAATCCGTTAACCACCTAACTGAGTATCTCAATTTAACCTTGCGCAATACCCTAGATGCAGTTGCACCCCTAAAAACTAAAAAAATGTCTCATAAGAAACTAGCTCCCTGGTACACAGAAAATACCCGAGCTCTGAAGCAAGCTTCCAGAAAATTGGAACGGAAATGGCGCCACACCAAACTGGAAGTCTTCCGACTAGCTTGGAAGGACGGTACCGTGCAGTACCGAAGAGCCCTTACTGCTGCTCGATCATCCTATTTTTCTAACTTAATTGAGGAAAATAAGAACAATCCGAAATTCCTTTTTGATACTGTCGCAAAGCTAACTAAAAAGCAGCATTCCCCAAGAGAGGATGACTTTCACTTTAGCAGTGATAAATTCATGAACTTCTTTGAGGAAAAGATTATGATTATTAGAAAGCAAATTACGGACTCCTCTTTAAACCTGCGTATTCCTCCAAACCTCAGTTGTCCTGAGTCTGCACAACTCTGCCAGGACCTAGGATCAAGAGAGACGCTCAAGTCTTTTAGTACTATATCTCTTGACACAATGATGAAAATAATCATGGCCTCTAAACCTTCAAGCTGCATACTGGACCCTATTCCAACTAAACTACTGAAAGAGCTGCTTCCTGTGCTTGGCCCTCCTATGTTGAACATAATAAACGGCTCTCTATCCACTGGATGTGTACCAAACTCACTAAAAGTGGCAGTAATAAAGCCTCTCTTGAAAAAGCCAAACCTTGACCCAGAAAATATAAAAATCTATCGGCCTATATCGAATCTTCCATTCCTCTCAAAATTTTAGAGAAGGCTGTTGCGCAGCAACTCACTGCCTTCCTGAAGACAAACAATGTATACGAAATGCTTCAGTCTGGTTTTAGACCCCATCATAGCACTGAGACGGCACTTGTGAAGGTGGTAAATGACATTTTAATGGCAACGGACCGAGGCTCTGCATCTGTCCTCGTGCTCCTAGACCTTAGTGCTGCTTTTGATACCATCGATCACCACATTCTTTGGAGAGATTGGAAACCCAAATTGGTCTACACGGACATGTTCTGGCCTGGTTTAGATCTTATCTGTCCGAAAGATATCAGTTTGTCTCTGTGAATGGTTTGTCCTCTGACAAATCAAATGTAAATTTCGGTGTTCCTCAAGGTTCTGTTTTAGGACCACTATTGTTTTCACTATATATTTTACCTCTTGGGGATGTTATTCGAAAACATAATGTAAACTTTCACTGCTATGCGGATGACACACAGCTGTACATTTCAATGAAACATGGTGAAGCCCCAAAATTGCCCTCGCTAGAAGCATGTGTTTCAGACATAAGGAAGTGGATGGCTGCAAACTTTCTACTATTAAACTCGGACAAAACAGAGATGCTTGTTCTAGGTCCCAAGAAACAAAGAGATCTTCTGTTGAATCTGACAATTAATCTTAATGGTTGTACAGTCGTCTCAAATAAAACTGTGAAGGACCTCGGCGTTACTCTGACCCTGATCTCTCTTTGAAGAACATATCAAGACCATTTCGAGGACAGCTTTTTCCATCTACGTAACATTGCAAAAATCAGAAACTTTCTGTCCAAAAATTATGCAGAAAAATTAATCCATGCTTTTGTCACTTCTAGGTTAGACTACTGCAATGCTCTATTTTCCGGCTACCCGGATAAAGCACTAAATAAACTTCAGTTAGTGCTGAATACGGCTGCTAGAATCCTGACTAGAACCAAAAATTTGATCATATTACTCCAGTGCTAGCCTCTCTACACTGGCTTCCTGTCAAAGCAAGGGCTGATTTCAAGGTTTTACTGCTAACCTACAAAGCATTACATGGGCTTGCTCCTACCTATCTCTCTGATTTGGTCCTGCCGTACATACCTACACGTACGCTACGGTCACAAGACGCAGGCCTCCTAATTGTCCCTAGAATTTCTAAGCAAACAGCTGGAGGCAGGGCTTTCTCCTATAGAGCTCCATTTTTATGGAACGGTCTGCCTACCCATGTCAGAGACGCAAACTCGGTCTCAACCTTTAAGTCTTTACTGAAGACTCATCTCTTCAGTGGGTCATATGATTGAGTGTAGTCTGGCCCAGGAGTGGGAAGGTGAACGGAAAGGCTCTGGAGCAACGAACCGCCCTTGCTGTCTCTGCCTGGCCGATTCCCCTCTTTCCACTGGGATTCTCTGCCTCTACCCTGTTACGGGGCTGAGTCACTGGCTTACTGGGGCTCTCTCATGCCGTCCCTGGGGGGTGCGTCACCTGGGTGGGTTGATTCACTGTTGTGGTCGGCCTGTCTGGGTTGGCGCCCCCCTTGGGTTGAGCTGTGGCGGAGATCTTTGTGGGCTATACTCGGCCTTGTCTCAGGATGGTAAGTTGGTGGTTGAAGATATCCCTCTAGTGGTGTGGGGGCTGTGCTTTGGCAAAGTGGGTGGGGTTATATCCTTCCTGTTTGGCCCTGTCCGGGGGTGTCCTCGGATGGGGCCACAGTGTCTCCTGACCCCTCCTGTCTCAGCCTCCAGTATTTATGCTGCATTAGTTTATGTGTGGGGGGGCTAGGGTCAGTTTGTTATATCTGGAGTACTTCTCCTGTCCTATTCGGTGTCCTGTGTGAATCTAAGTGTGCGTTCTCTAATTCTCTCCTTCTCTCTTTCTTTCTCTCTCTCGGAGGACCTGAGCCCTAGGACCATGCCCCAGGACTACCTGACATGATGACTCCTTGCTGTCCCCAGTCCACCTGGCCATGCTGCTGCTCCAGTTTCAACTGGCCTGGGCCCTAGGACCATGTCCCAGGACTACCTGACATGATGACTCCTTGCTGTCCCCAGTCCACCTGGCCATGCTGCTGCTCCAGTTTCAACTGTTCTGCCTTACTATTATTCAACCATGCTGGTCATTTATGAACATTTGAACATCTTGGTCATGTTCTGTTATAATCTCCACCCGGCACAGCCAGAAGAGGACTGGCCACCCCACATATGCTCTCTCTAATTCTCTCTTTCTTTCTCTCTCTCGGAGGACCTGAGCCCTAGGACCGTGCCCCAGGACTACCTGACATGATGACTCCTTGCTGTCCCCAGTCCACCTGACTGTGCTGCTGCTCCAGTTTCAACTGTTCTGCCTTATTATTATTCGACCATGCTGGTCATTTATGAACATTTGAACATCTTGGTCATGTTCTGTTATAATCTCTACCCGGCACAGCCAGAAGAGGACTGGCCACCCCACATAGCCTGGTTCCTCTCTAGGTTTCTTCCTAGGTTTTGGCCTTTCTAGGGAGTTTTTCCTAGCCACCGTGCTTTTACACCTGCATTGTTTGCTGTTTGGGGTTTTAGGCTGGGTTTCTGTACAGCACTTTGAGATATCAGCTGATGTACGAAGGGCTATATAAATAAATTTGATTTGATTTGATTTTGACCACCCAGTAGCTCTCCAGATGGGAGGGTTGACCAACCACCCAGTAGCAGACTAGTTACTATCACACGGCAGGCAGACTAGTTACTATCACACGGCAGGCAGACTAGTTACTAGCACACAGCAGGCAGACTAGTTACTATCACAGGGCAGGCAGACTGTACTATCACAGGGCAGGCAGACTAGTTACTATCACACAGCAGGCAGACTAGTTACTATCACAGGGCAGGCAGACTAGTTACTATCACAAGGCAGGCAGACTAGTTACTATCACACAGCAGGCAGACTAGTTACTATCACATGGCAGGCAGACTAGTTACTATCACACAGCAGGCAGACTAGTTACTATCACACAGCAGGCAGACTAGTTACTATCACACAGCAGGCAGACTAGTTACTATCACAGGGCAGGCAGACTAGTTACTATCACAGGGCAGGCAGACTAGTTACTATCACACGGCAGGCAGACTAGTTACTATCACAGGGCAGGCAGACTAGTTACTATCACAGGGCAGGCAGACTAGTTACTATCACAGGGCAGGCAGACTAGTTACTATCACAGGGCAGGCAGACTAGTTACTATCACACAGCAGGCAGACTAGTGACTATCACAGGGCAGGAAGACTAGTTACTATCACAGGGCAGGCAGACTAGTTACTATCACACAGCAGGCAGACTAGTTACTATCACAGGGCAGGCAGACTAGTTACTATCACACGGCAGGCAGACTAGTTACTAGCACACGGCAGGCAGACTAGTGACTATCACAGGGCAGGCAGACTAGTTACTATCACAGGGCAGGCAGACTAGTTACTATCACACAGCAGGCAGACTAGTTACTATCACAGGGCAGGCAGACTAGTTACTATCACACAGCAGGCAGACTAGTTACTATCACAGGGCAGGCAGACTAGTTACTAGCACACGGCAGGAAGACTAGTTACTATCACACAGCAGGCAGACTAGTGACTATCACAGGGCAGGCAGACTAGTTACTATCACAGGGCAGGCAGACTAGTTACTATCACAGGGCAGGCAGACTAGTTACTATCACAGGGCAGGCAGACTAGTTACTAGCACAGGGCAGGCATACTGTACTATCACAGGGCAAGCATACTAGTTGCTATCACAGGGCAGGCAGAATAGTTACTATCACAGGGCAGGCAGACTGTACTATCACACAGCAGGCGGACTAGTTACTATCACAGGGCAGGCAGACTATGTACTATCACAGGGCAGGCAGACCATGTACTATCACAGGGCAGGCAGACTAGTGACTATCACAGGGCAGGCAGACTATGTACTATCACAGGGCAGGCAGACTATGTACTATCACAGGGCAGACTATGTACTATCACAGGGCAGGCAGACTGTACTATCACAGGGCAGGCAGACTATGTACTATCACAGGGCAGGCAGACTATGTACTATCACAGGGCAGGCATACTGTACTATCACAGGGCAGGCAGACTGTACTATCACAGGGCAGGCAGACTAGTTACTATCACAGGGCAGGCAGACTATGTACTATCACAGGGCAGGCAGACTATGTACTATCACAGGGCAGGCAGACTAGTTACTATCACAGGGCAGGCAGACTGTACTATCACAGGGCAGGCAGACTAGTTACTATCACAGGGCAGGCAGACTAGTTACTATCACAGGGCAGGCAGACTATGTACTATCACAGGGCAGGCATACTAGTTGCTATCACAGGGCAGGCAGACTAGTTACTATCACAGGGCAGGCAGGCTGTACTATCACACAGCAGGCAGACTAGTTACTATCACAGGGCAGGCAGACTATGTACTATCACAGGGCAGGCAGACTGTACTATCACACAGCAGGCGGACTAGTTACTATCACAGGGCAGGCAGACTATGTACTATCACAGGGCAGGCAGACCATGTACTATCACAGGGCAGGCAGACTAGTGACTATCACAGGGCAGGCAGACTATCTACTATCACAGGGCAGGCAGACTATGTACTATCACAGGGCAGACTATGTACTATCACAGGGCAGGCAGACTGTACTATCACAGGGCAGGCAGACTATGTACTATCACAGGGCAGGCAGACTATGTACTATCACAGGGCAGGCATACTGTACTATCACAGGGCAGGCAGACTGTACTATCACAGGGCAGGCAGACTAGTTACTATCACAGGGCAGGCAGACTATGTACTATCACAGGGCAGGCAGACTATGTACTATCACAGGGCAGGCAGACTAGTTACTATCACAGGGCAGGCAGACTGTACTATCACAGGGCAGGCAGACTAGTTACTATCACAGGGCAGGCAGACTATGTACTATCACAGGGCAGGCATACTAGTTGCTATCACAGGGCAGGCAGACTAGTTACTATCACAGGGCAGGCAGGCTGTACTATCACACAGCAGGCAGACTAGTTACTATCACAGGGCAAGCAGACTATGTACTATCACAGGGCAGGCAGACCATGTACTATCACAGGGCAGGCATACTGTACTATCACAGGGCAGGCAGACTATGTACTATCACAGGGCAGGCAGACTAGTGACTATCACAGGGCAGGCGGACTATGTACTATCACATATATATTTTACCTCTTGGGGATGTTATTCGAAAACATAATGTAAACTTTCACTGCTATGCGGATGACACACAGCTGTACATTTCAATGAAACATGGTGAAGCCCCAAAATTGCCCTCGCTAGAAGCATGTGTTTCAGACATAAGGAAGTGGATGGCTGCAAACTTTCTACTATTAAACTCGGACAAAACAGAGATGCTTGTTCTAGGTCCCAAGAAACAAAGAGATCTTCTGTTGAATCTGACAATTAATCTTAATGGTTGTACAGTCGTCTCAAATAAAACTGTGAAGGACCTCGGCGTTACTCTGGACCCTGATCTCTCTTTTGAAGAACATATCAAGACCATTTCGAGGACAGCTTTTTTCCATCTACGTAACATTGCAAAAATCAGAAACTGTCCAAAAATGATGCAGAAAAATTAATCCATGCTTTTGTCACTTCTAGGTTAGACTACTGCAATGCTCTACTTTCTGGTTACCCGGATAAAGCACTAAATAAACTTCAGTTAGTGCTGAATACGGCTGCTAGAATCCTGACTAGAACCAAAAAATTGGATCATATTACTCCAGTGCTAGCCTCTCTACACTGGCTTCCTGTCAAAGCAAGGGCTGATTTCAAGGTTTTACTGCTAACCTACAAAGCATTACATGGGCTTGCTCCTACCTATCTCTCTGATTTGGTCCTGCCGTACATACCTACACGTACGCTACGGTCACAAGACGCAGGCCTCCTAATTGTCCCTAGAATTTCTAAGCAAACAGCTGGAGGCAGGGCTTTCTCCTATAGAGCTCCATTTTTATGGAACGGTCTGCCTACCCATGTCAGAGACGCAAACTCGGTCTCAACCTTTAAGTCTTTACTGAAGACTCATCTCTTCAGTGGGTCATATGATTGAGTGTAGTCTGGCCCAGGAGTGGGAAGGTGAACGGAAAGGCTCTGGAGCAACGAACCGCCCTTGCTGTCTCTGCCTGGCCGATTCCCCTCTTTCCACTGGGATTCTCTGCCTCTACCCTGTTACGGGGGCTGAGTCACTGGCTTACTGGGGCTCTCTCATGCCGTCCCTGGGGGGGGTGCGTCACGTCACCTGGCTGGGTTGATTCACTGTTGTGGGTTGGCGCCCCCCCCTTGGGTTGTGCCGTGGCGGAGATCTTTGTGGGCTATACTCGGCCTTGTCGCAGGATGGTAAGTTGGTGGTTGAAGATATTCCTCTAGTGGTGTGGGGGCTGTGCTTTGACAAAGTGGGTGGGGTTATATCCTTCCTGTTTGGCCCTGTCCGGGGGTGTCCTCGGATGGGGCCACAGTGTCTCCTGACCCCTCCTGTCTCAGCCTCCAGTATTTATGCTGCAGTAGTGTATGTGTCGGGGGGCTAGGGTCAGTTTGTTATATCTGGAGTACTTCTCCTGTCCTATTCGGTGTCCTGTGTGAATCTAAGTGTGCGTTCTCTAATTCTCTCCTTCTCTCTTTCTTTCTCTCTCTCGGAGGACCTGAGCCCTAGGACCATGCCCCAGGACTACCTGACATGATGACTCCTTGCTGTCCCCAGTCCACCTGGCCATGCTGCTGCTCCAGTTTCAACTGGCCTGGGCCCTAGGACCATGTCCCAGGACTACCTGACATGATGACTCCTTGCTGTCCCCAGTCCACCTGCCTGTGCTGCTGCTCCATGAACATTTGAACATCTTGGCCACGTTCTGTTATAATCTCCACCCGACACAGCCAGAAGAGGACTGGCCACCCCACATGCTCTCTCTAATTCTCTCTTTCTTTCTCTCTCTCGGAGGACCTGAGCCCTAGGACCGTGCCCCAGGACTACCTGACATGATGACTCCTTGCTGTCCCCAGTCCACCTGCCTGTGCTGCTGCTCCAGTTTCAACTGTTCTGCCTTATTATTATTCGACCATGCTGGTCATTTATGAACATTGGAACATCTTGGTCATGTTCTGTTATAATCTCTACCCGGCACAGCCAGAAGAGGACTGGCCACCCCTCATAGCCTGGTTCCTCTCTAGGTTTCTTCCTAGGTTTTGGCCTTTCTAGGGAGTTTTTCCTAGCCACCGTGCTTTTACACCTGCATTGTTTGCTGTTTGGGGTTTTAGGCTGGGTTTCTGTACAGCACTTTGAGATATCAGCTGATGTACGAAGGGCTATATAAATACATTTGATTTGATTTGATTTGATTTGATCCCAAAAGGTGTTCGATGGAGCTGAAGTCAGGGCTCTGTGCAGCTCAGTCAAGTTCTTTGTGAGCTTGTATGGCCTACCACTTCGCGGCTGAGCCGTTGTTGCTCCTAGACATTTCCACTTCACAATAACAGCACCCACAGTTGACCGGGGCAGCTCTAGCAGAGCAGAGATTTGTATTATGATGGTGCCACGTTGAAAGTCACTGAGTTCTTCAGTCAGGCCATTCTACCGCCGATATTTGTCTATGGAGATTGCATGGCTGTGTGCTCAAAATTATACACCTGTCAGCAACAGGTGTGGATAAAATTGCCGAATCCACATACAGGTGTCCACATACTTGTGTATATATATATATATATATTTATATATATATATATACAGAGCATTCAAATGTATTCAGACCCTCTGACTTTTTCACATTTTGTTACATTACAGCTTTATTCTAAAATGGATTAAATTGTTTTTATCCTCATCAATCTACACACCCCATAATGACATCACAATACCCCATAAATTACATCACAATACCCCGTAATGACATCACAATACCCCATAAATTACATCACAATACCCCGTAATGACATCACAATACCCCATAAATTACATCACAATACCCCATAATGACATCACAATACCCCATAAATTACATCACAATACCCCATAAATTACATCACAATACCCCATAAATTACATCACAATACCCCATAATGGCATCACAATACCCCGTAATGACATCACAATACCCCATAATGACATCACAATACCCCATAATGACATGACAATACCCCATAATGACATCACAATACCCCATAATGACATCACAATGTCAAAGCAAAAATAGGTTTTTAGATTTATTTTCAAATGTATATAAAAATAATAATTGAAATATCACATTTACATTAGTATTCTGACCCTTTACTCAGTACTTTGTTTAAGTACCTTTGGCAGTGATTACAGCCTCGAGTCTTCTTGGGTATGATGCTATAAACTTGGCACACCTGTATTTGGGGAGTTTCTCCCATTCTTCTCTGCAGATCCTCTCAAGCTCTGTCAGGTTGGATTGGGAGCGTCACTTCATAGCTATTTTCAGGTCTCTCCAGAGATATTAGATCGGGTTCAAGTCCGGCCTCTGGCTGGGCCACTCAAGGACATTCAGAGACTTGTCCCAAAGTCACTCTTGCATTGTCTTGGCTGTGTGCTTAGGGTCGCTGTCCTATTGGAAGGTGAACCTTCGCCCCCAGTCTGAGGTCCTGAGCGCTCTTGAGAAGGCTTTCATCAAGGAACTCTCTGTACTTTGCTCCGTTCATCTTTCCCTCGATCCTGACTAGTCTCCCAGTCCCTGCTGCTGAAAAACATCCCCACAACATGATGCTGCACCACCATGCTTCACCGTAGGGACGGTGCCAGGTTTTCTCTAAACGTGATGCTTTGCATTCAGGCCAAAGAGTTTAATCTTGGTTTCATCAGACCAGAGAATCTTGTTTCTCGTGGTCTGAGAGTCTTTAGGTGCCTTTTTGCAAACTCCAAGCGGGCTTCCGTCTGGCCACTCTACCATAAAGGCCTGATTGGTGGAGTGCTGCAGAGATCGTTGTCCTTCTGGAAGGTTCTCCCATCTCCACAGAGGAACTGATGATGGAGGCCACTGTGTTCTTGGGGAACTTCAATGCTGCACAATTTTGTTAGTACCCTTCCCCAGATCTGTGCCTTGACACAATCCTGTCTCAGGTCTCTACAGACAATTCCTTTGACCATAAAACCTGTTTTTGCTTTTTTTTTTAACTTTCTGAATCCACTGTATGTACTGAAGCACGTCTATAAGGCCACCTACCCATAATGCACTGCATACACTCATGCTGCCAAACATACCCTTGTAAAACTGACCATCCTACCTATCTTCGACTTCGGGCGATGTCATTTACAAAATAGCCTCCAATACCCTACTCAATAAATTGGATGCAGTCTATCACAGTGCAATCCGTTCTGTGAACAAAGCCCCATTTACTACCCACCACTGCGACCTGTATGCTCTCGTTGGCTGGCCCTCGCTTCATACTCGTCGCCAAACCCACTGGCTCCAGGTCATCTACAAGACCCTGCTAGGTAAAGTCCCCCCTTATCTCAGCTCGCTGGTCACCATAGCATCACCCACCTGTAGCACACGCTCCAGCAGGTATATCTCTCTGGTCACCCCCAAAACCAATTCTTCCTTTGGCCGCCTCTCCTTCCAGTTCTCTGCTGCCAATGACTGGAACGAACTACAAAAATCTCTGAAACTGGAAACACTTATCTCCCTCACTAGCTTTAAGCACCAACTGTCAGAGCAGCTCACAGATTACTGCAACTGTACATAGCCCATCTATAATTTAGCCCAAACAACTACCTCTTTCCCTACTGTATTTATTTAATTTATTTATTTATTTTGCTCCTTTGCACATTCTTCCACTGCAAATCTACCATTCCAATGTTTTACTTGCTATATTGTATTTACTTTGCCACCATGGCCTTTTTTTGCCTTTACCTCCCTTATCTCACCTCACTTGCTCACATCGTATATAGACTTGTTTCTACTGTATTATTGACTGTATGTTTGTTTTACTCCATGTGTAACTCTGTGTTGTTGTATGTGTCGAACTGCTTTGCTTTATCTTGGCCAGGTCACAGTTGGAAATGAGAACTTGTTCTCAACTTGCCTACCTGGTTAAATAAAGGTGAAATATATATATATTTTTAAATAACCGCAAATGTCTGACACACAGTTGATACCGGAGCACCACCGGCGATGAAGCCAATGCTGCCTACTCCGGTTGGAAAACCGTCTCTCAAGAACTCCACATTGGCTAGGATTCTCCTCTATTCAATACTGGCCATCTAATTCTGACAAAGTTTTTAAAAAATAAATAATGTATTGACAAGTAGCCTAACTCCTCCTATGTTGTCAAGATCTCTCCTGAACACTGAATATTTTACCTTACAAATAGATCACCATCTTAGTCATTGAATCCCATGTTCATTGAATGAGGGATTTTTTTTTTTAACATAAAAAGTATTTGGTTGTAGTTGTAATGTTGCCGGGCCAACCATCCTCCAGGAGAGACACTGAGGGTGCAGGTTATTGCTCCAACCCTGCTCGAACACAACACATTGTACAAAATCAGCTGCTCAACAGGACCTTAATAAACTGACTCCGGTTTGAGCAGCGTTGATGGGAGGGTTGACCGACCACCCAGTGGCTCTCCAGATGGGAGGGTTGACCGACCACCCAGTGGCTCTCCAGATGGGAGGGTTGACCGACCACCCAGTGGCTCTCCAGATGGGAAAGTTGACCGACCACCCAGTGGCTCTCCAGATGGGAGGGTTGACCGACCACCCAGTGGCTCTCCAGATGGGAAAGTTGACCGACCACCCAGTGGCTCTCCAGATGGGGGTGTTGACAGACCACCCAGTAGCTCTCCAGATGGGAGGGTTGACCAACCACCCAGTAGCTCTCCAGATGGGAGGGTTGACCGACCACCCAGTAGCTCTCCAGATGGGCGGGTTGACCGACCACCCAGTAGCTCTCCAGATGGGAAGGTTAACTGACCACCCAGTGGCTCTCCAGATGGGAGGGTTGACCGACCACCCAGTAGCTCTCCAGATGGGAGGGTTGACCAACCACCCAGTAGCTCTCCGGATGGGAGGGTTGACCAACCACCCAGTAGCTCTCCAGATGGGTGGGTTGACCGACCATTTCCGGTCATAACTTGCAGGCTTGTTTTCGAGTTGCTGTGCGTTTTGTTGCCAACCTATTTTGCTACCTGACAACTTTACGGTTTTCACTTTTTAATTACCGTTCATATATTTATTTATTTTTTCCTCAACTTTTCCTCCGGACGCTTTATCTGGACACGATTCGTCAGGACCTCCAACAGCCGAAGCTAAGTAGTAACATTAACATGATGCCTTCTAATTGCAGCCGCTGTGCTCGCCTTACGGCGAGGATAGCTGTCCTGCAAGCCCAGCTTCAGACGCAATCGTTAGGCAAGGGTAATTTTAGTGTAGGAAAGGATGAAACAGCGTCTGTGCCACCAGTAAGTACAGATAGTAGTATAAATCCCTGGCACAGTCCCCGCAGCCGGACAATTTTCTCACGGTTTCTGGAAGGAAATGCTGTAGGAACGCTCAACCGGTGTCGCTCATTCAGCCGACAGAAACTTTCAACCGGTTTTCCCCATTAAGCAGCGGGTCGGTGTCAGAGGCCGAGTCTTCTCTGGTCTCTACTCCTCCCGTTACGGGGTCTGAGACGCCGAAGCTTCCCACCATTAGCTCTGACAAATTGAAAACTCTAGTCATTGGCGACTCCATTACCCGCAGTATTAGACTTAAAGCGAATCATCCAGCGATCATACACTGTTTACCCGGGGCAGGGCTACCGACGTTAAGGCTAATCTGAAGATGGTGCTGGCTAAAGCTAAAACTGGCGAGTGTAGAGAGTATAGAGATATTGTTATCCACGTCGGCACCAACGATGTTAGGATGAAACAGTCAGAGATCACCAAGCGCAACATAGCTTCTGCGTGCATATCAGCTAGAAAGATGTGTCGGCATCGAGTAATTGTCTCTGGCCCCCTCCCAGTTAGGGGAGTGATGAGCTCTACAGCAGAGTCTCACAACTCAATCGCTGGTTGAAAACTGTTTTCTGCCCCTCCCAAAAGATAGAATTAGTAGATAATTGGCCCTCTTTCTGGGACTCACCCACAAACAGGACCAAGCCTGACCTGCTGAGGAGTGACGGACTCCATCCTAGCTGGAGGGGTGCTCTCATCTTATCTACCAACATAGACAGGGCTCTAACTCCTCTAGCTCCACAATGAAATAGGGTGCAGGCCAGGCAGCAGGCTATTAGCCAGCCTGCCAGCATAGTGGAGTCTGCCACTAGCATAGTCAGTGTAGTCAGCTCAGCTATCATCATTGAGACCGTGTCTGTGCCTCGACCTAGGTTGGGCAAAACTAAACATGGCGGTGTTCGCCTTAGCAATCTCACTAGGATAAAGACCACCTCCATTCCTGTCATTACTGAAAGAGATCATGATACCTCACTTCTCAAAATAGGGCTACTTAATGTTAGATCCCTTACTTCAAAGGCAATTATAGTCAATGAACTAATCACTGATCATAATCTTGATGTGATTGGCCTGACTGAAACATGGCTTAAGCCTGATGAATTTACTGTGTTAAATGAGGCCTCACCTCCTGGCTACACTAGTGAGCATATCCCCGTGCATCCCGCAAAGGCGGAGGTGTTGCTAACATTTACGATAGCAAATTTCAATTTACAAAAAAAAAAATGACGTTTTCGTCTTTTGAGCTTCTAGTCATGAAATCTATGCAGCCTACTCAATCACTTTTTATAGCTACTGTTTACAGGCCTCCTGGGCCATATACAGCGTTTCTCACTGAGTTCCCTGAATTCCTATCGGACCTTGTAGTCATTGCAGATAATATTCTAATCTTTGGTGACTTTAATATTCACATGGAAAAGTCCACAGACCCACTCCAAAAGGCTTTCGGAGCCATCATCGACTCAGTGGGTTTTGTCCAACATGTCTCTGGACCCACTCACTGTCACAGTCATACGCTGGACCTAGTTTTGTCCCATGGAATAAATGTTGTGGATCTTAATGTTTTTCCTCATAATCCTGGACTATCAGACCACCATTTTATTACGTTTGCAATTGCAACAAATAATCTGCTCAGACCCCAACCAAGGAACATCAAAAGTCGTGCTATAAATTCACAGACAACACAAAGATTCCTTGATGCCCTTCCAGACTCCCTCTGCCTACCCAAGGACGCCAGAGGACAAAAATCCGTTAACCACCTAACTGAGTATCTCAATTTAACCTTGCGCAATACCCTAG
Source organism: Oncorhynchus nerka (assembly GCF_034236695.1). Classification (NCBI taxonomy): domain Eukaryota; kingdom Metazoa; phylum Chordata; class Actinopteri; order Salmoniformes; family Salmonidae; genus Oncorhynchus; species Oncorhynchus nerka. Next base: position 4,711,724 of record NC_088415.1, on the reverse strand, counting down.
ATGCAGTTGCACCCCTAAAAACTAAAAAAATGTCTCATAAGAAACTAGCTCCCTGGTACACAGAAAATACCCGAGCTCTGAAGCAAGCTTCCAGAAAATTGGAACGAAATGGCGCCACACCAAACTGGAAGTCTTCCGACTAGCTTGGAAGGACGGTACCGTGCAGTACCGAAGAGCCCTTACTGCTGCTCGATCATCCTATTTTTCTAACTTAATTGAGGAAAATAAGAACAATCCGAAATTCCTTTTTGATACTGTCGCAAAGCTAACTAAAAAGCAGCATTCCCCAAGAGATGACTTTCACTTTAGCAGTGATAAATTCATGAACTTCTTTGAGGAAAAGATTATGATTATTAGAAAGCAAATTACGGACTCCTCTTTAAACCTGCGTATTCCTCCAAACCTCAGTTGTCCTGAGTCTGCACAACTCTGCCAGGACCTAGGATCAAGAGAGACGCTCAAGTCTTTTAGTACTATATCTCTTGACACAATGATGAAAATAATCATGGCCTCTAAACCTTCAAGCTGCATACTGGACCCTATTCCAACTAAACTACTGAAAGAGCTGCTTCCTGTGCTTGGCCCTCCTATGTTGAACATAATAAACGGCTCTCTATCCACTGGATGTGTACCAAACTCACTAAAAGTGGCAGTAATAAAGCCTCTCTTGAAAAAGCCAAACCTTGACCCAGAAAATATAAAAATCTATCGGCCTATATCGAATCTTCCATTCCTCTCAAAAATTTTAGAGAAGGCTGTTGCGCAGCAACTCACTGCCTTCCTGAAGACAAACAATGTATACGAAATGCTTCAGTCTGGTTTTAGACCCCATCATAGCACTGAGACGGCACTTGTGAAGGTGGTAAATGACATTTTAATGGCAACGGACCGAGGCTCTGCATCTGTCCTCGTGCTCCTAGACCTTAGTGCTGCTTTTGATACCATCGATCACCACATTCTTTTGGAGAGATTGGAAACCCAAATTGGTCTACACGGACATGTTCTGGCCTGGTTTAGATCTTATCTGTCCGAAAGATATCAGTTTGTCTCTGTGAATGGTTTGTCCTCTGACAAATCAAATGTAAATTTCGGTGTTCCTCAAGGTTCTGTTTTAGGACCACTATTGTTTTCACTATATATTTTACCTCTTGGGGATGTTATTCGAAAACATAATGTAAACTTTCACTGCTATGCGGATGACACACAGCTGTACATTTCAATGAAACATGGTGAAGCCCCAAAATTGCCCTCGCTAGAAGCATGTGTTTCAGACATAAGGAAGTGGATGGCTGCAAACTTTCTACTATTAAACTCGGACAAAACAGAGATGCTTGTTCTAGGTCCCAAGAAACAAAGAGATCTTCTGTTGAATCTGACAATTAATCTTAATGGTTGTACAGTCGTCTCAAATAAAACTGTGAAGGACCTCGGCGTTACTCTGGACCCTGATCTCTCTTTTGAAGAACATATCAAGACCATTTCGAGGACAGCTTTTTTCCATCTACGTAACATTGCAAAAATCAGAAACTTTCTGTCCAAAAATTATGCAGAAAAATTAATCCATGCTTTTGTCACTTCTAGGTTAGACTACTGCAATGCTCTATTTTCCGGCTACCCGGATAAAGCACTAAATAAACTTCAGTTAGTGCTGAATACGGCTGCTAGAATCCTGACTAGAACCAAAAAATTTGATCATATTACTCCAGTGCTAGCCTCTCTACACTGGCTTCCTGTCAAAGCAAGGGCTGATTTCAAGGTTTTACTGCTAACCTACAAAGCATTACATGGGCTTGCTCCTACCTATCTCTCTGATTTGGTCCTGCCGTACATACCTACACGTACGCTACGGTCACAAGACGCAGGCCTCCTAATTGTCCCTAGAATTTCTAAGCAAACAGCTGGAGGCAGGGCTTTCTCCTATAGAGCTCCATTTTTATGGAACGGTCTGCCTACCCATGTCAGAGACGCAAACTCGGTCTCAACCTTTAAGTCTTTACTGAAGACTCATCTCTTCAGTGGGTCATATGATTGAGTGTAGTCTGGCCCAGGAGTGGGAAGGTGAACGGAAAGGCTCTGGAGCAACGAACCGCCCTTGCTGTCTCTGCCTGGCCGATTCCCCTCTTTCCACTGGGATTCTCTGCCTCTACCCTGTTACGGGGGCTGAGTCACTGGCTTACTGGGGCTCTCTCATGCCGTCCCTGGGGGGGTGCGTCACCTGGGTGGGTTGATTCACTGTTGTGGTCGGCCTGTCTGGGTTGGCGCCCCCCCCTTGGGTTGAGCTGTGGCGGAGATCTTTGTGGGCTATACTCGGCCTTGTCTCAGGATGGTAAGTTGGTGGTTGAAGATATCCCTCTAGTGGTGTGGGGGCTGTGCTTTGGCAAAGTGGGTGGGGTTATATCCTTCCTGTTTGGCCCTGTCCGGGGGTGTCCTCGGATGGGGCCACAGTGTCTCCTGACCCCTCCTGTCTCAGCCTCCAGTATTTATGCTGCATTAGTTTATGTGTCGGGGGGCTAGGGTCAGTTTGTTATATCTGGAGTACTTCTCCTGTCCTATTCGGTGTCCTGTGTGAATCTAAGTGTGCGTTCTCTAATTCTCTCCTTCTCTCTTTCTTTCTCTCTCTCGGAGGACCTGAGCCCTAGGACCATGCCCCAGGACTACCTGACATGATGACTCCTTGCTGTCCCCAGTCCACCTGGCCATGCTGCTGCTCCAGTTTCAACTGGCCTGGGCCCTAGGACCATGTCCCAGGACTACCTGACATGATGACTCCTTGCTGTCCCCAGTCCACCTGGCCATGCTGCTGCTCCAGTTTCAACTGTTCTGCCTTACTATTATTCAACCATGCTGGTCATTTATGAACATTTGAACATCTTGGTCATGTTCTGTTATAATCTCCACCCGGCACAGCCAGAAGAGGACTGGCCACCCCACATATGCTCTCTCTAATTCTCTCTTTCTTTCTCTCTCTCGGAGGACCTGAGCCCTAGGACCGTGCCCCAGGACTACCTGACATGATGACTCCTTGCTGTCCCCAGTCCACCTGACTGTGCTGCTGCTCCAGTTTCAACTGTTCTGCCTTATTATTATTCGACCATGCTGGTCATTTATGAACATTTGAACATCTTGGTCATGTTCTGTTATAATCTCTACCCGGCACAGCCAGAAGAGGACTGGCCACCCCACATAGCCTGGTTCCTCTCTAGGTTTCTTCCTAGGTTTTGGCCTTTCTAGGGAGTTTTTCCTAGCCACCGTGCTTTTACACCTGCATTGTTTGCTGTTTGGGGTTTTAGGCTGGGTTTCTGTACAGCACTTTGAGATATCAGCTGATGTACGAAGGGCTATATAAATAAATTTGATTTGATTTGATTTTGACCACCCAGTAGCTCTCCAGATGGGAGGGTTGACCAACCACCCAGTAGCAGACTAGTTACTATCACACGGCAGGCAGACTAGTTACTATCACACGGCAGGCAGACTAGTTACTAGCACACAGCAGGCAGACTAGTTACTATCACAGGGCAGGCAGACTGTACTATCACAGGGCAGGCAGACTAGTTACTATCACACAGCAGGCAGACTAGTTACTATCACAGGGCAGGCAGACTAGTTACTATCACAAGGCAGGCAGACTAGTTACTATCACACAGCAGGCAGACTAGTTACTATCACACAGCAGGCAGACTAGTTACTATCACATGGCAGGCAGACTAGTTACTATCACACAGCAGGCAGACTAGTTACTATCACACAGCAGGCAGACTAGTTACTATCACACAGCAGGCAGACTAGTTACTATCACAGGGCAGGCAGACTAGTTACTATCACAGGGCAGGCAGACTAGTTACTATCACACGGCAGGCAGACTAGTTACTATCACAGGGCAGGCAGACTAGTTACTATCACAGGGCAGGCAGACTAGTTACTATCACAGGGCAGGCAGACTAGTTACTATCACAGGGCAGGCAGACTAGTTACTATCACACAGCAGGCAGACTAGTGACTATCACAGGGCAGGAAGACTAGTTACTATCACAGGGCAGGCAGACTAGTTACTATCACACAGCAGGCAGACTAGTTACTATCACAGGGCAGGCAGACTAGTTACTATCACACGGCAGGCAGACTAGTTACTAGCACACGGCAGGCAGACTAGTGACTATCACAGGGCAGGCAGACTAGTTACTATCACAGGGCAGGCAGACTAGTTACTATCACACAGCAGGCAGACTAGTTACTATCACAGGGCAGGCAGACTAGTTACTATCACACAGCAGGCAGACTAGTTACTATCACAGGGCAGGCAGACTAGTTACTAGCACACGGCAGGAAGACTAGTTACTATCACACAGCAGGCAGACTAGTGACTATCACAGGGCAGGCAGACTAGTTACTATCACAGGGCAGGCAGACTAGTTACTATCACAGGGCAGGCAGACTAGTTACTATCACAGGGCAGGCAGACTAGTTACTAGCACAGGGCAGGCATACTGTACTATCACAGGGCAAGCATACTAGTTGCTATCACAGGGCAGGCAGAATAGTTACTATCACAGGGCAGGCAGACTGTACTATCACACAGCAGGCGGACTAGTTACTATCACAGGGCAGGCAGACTATGTACTATCACAGGGCAGGCAGACCATGTACTATCACAGGGCAGGCAGACTAGTGACTATCACAGGGCAGGCAGACTATGTACTATCACAGGGCAGGCAGACTATGTACTATCACAGGGCAGACTATGTACTATCACAGGGCAGGCAGACTGTACTATCACAGGGCAGGCAGACTATGTACTATCACAGGGCAGGCAGACTATGTACTATCACAGGGCAGGCATACTGTACTATCACAGGGCAGGCAGACTGTACTATCACAGGGCAGGCAGACTAGTTACTATCACAGGGCAGGCAGACTATGTACTATCACAGGGCAGGCAGACTATGTACTATCACAGGGCAGGCAGACTAGTTACTATCACAGGGCAGGCAGACTGTACTATCACAGGGCAGGCAGACTAGTTACTATCACAGGGCAGGCAGACTAGTTACTATCACAGGGCAGGCAGACTATGTACTATCACAGGGCAGGCATACTAGTTGCTATCACAGGGCAGGCAGACTAGTTACTATCACAGGGCAGGCAGGCTGTACTATCACACAGCAGGCAGACTAGTTACTATCACAGGGCAGGCAGACTATGTACTATCACAGGGCAGGCAGACTGTACTATCACACAGCAGGCGGACTAGTTACTATCACAGGGCAGGCAGACTATGTACTATCACAGGGCAGGCAGACCATGTACTATCACAGGGCAGGCAGACTAGTGACTATCACAGGGCAGGCAGACTATCTACTATCACAGGGCAGGCAGACTATGTACTATCACAGGGCAGACTATGTACTATCACAGGGCAGGCAGACTGTACTATCACAGGGCAGGCAGACTATGTACTATCACAGGGCAGGCAGACTATGTACTATCACAGGGCAGGCATACTGTACTATCACAGGGCAGGCAGACTGTACTATCACAGGGCAGGCAGACTAGTTACTATCACAGGGCAGGCAGACTATGTACTATCACAGGGCAGGCAGACTATGTACTATCACAGGGCAGGCAGACTAGTTACTATCACAGGGCAGGCAGACTGTACTATCACAGGGCAGGCAGACTAGTTACTATCACAGGGCAGGCAGACTAGTTACTATCACAGGGCAGGCAGACTATGTACTATCACAGGGCAGGCATACTAGTTGCTATCACAGGGCAGGCAGACTAGTTACTATCACAGGGCAGGCAGGCTGTACTATCACACAGCAGGCAGACTAGTTACTATCACAGGGCAAGCAGACTATGTACTATCACAGGGCAGGCAGACCATGTACTATCACAGGGCAGGCATACTGTACTATCACAGGGCAGGCAGACTATGTACTATCACAGGGCAGGCAGACTAGTGACTATCACAGGGCAGGCGGACTATGTACTATCACAGGGCAGGCATACTGTACTATCACAGGGCAGGCAGACTATGTACTATCACAGGGCAGGCAGACTAGTGACTATCACAGGGCAGGCAGACTATGTACTATCACAGGGCAGGCATACTGTACTATCACAGGGCAGGCAGACTATGTACTATCACAGGGCAGGCAGACTATGTACTATCTATCACAGGGCAGGCAGACTATGTACTATCACAGGGCAGGCAGACTATGTACTATCACAGGGCAGGCAGACTAGTGACTATCACAGGGCAGGCAGACTATGTACTATCACAGGGCAGGCAGACTATGTACTATCACAGGGCAGGCAGACTATGTACTATCACACGGCCTCTGGGCCAAACAGATTAGCAATAATACTATGCCCACATACGCTGCTGCGGGCTAATCCAATACGGAGTTATGTTGGCTGTGGTGTAAATCAGTAGTGTAAATAAATGCTTGGTAATCCTTGGCCAGATGTGTTGAAGACACCAGCTGGTTAATTTGGATAGCCTTCTGAGGAGCTAGTGGCACAGGGGAGCGTTTTAGCAGCAGAGAGCGTAGGGACTCGTGGTAGTCTACATCTATCTATATGGTTAAATAGCTAGTAAACGGCGAGATTGATCGGACCTGGGCAAATGCAGCGTTGTGGAGCACAATAGCCTCTGACATAAATGGATCCCCTAATAGTCTAACCTTGCTTTCTTTATTATGGCAGCAGAGCAATAACAGAGTAAGTAACCTAGTAGGCATGTTCTGAATAGAGCAGAACGCGTCTTGTTGAATACATGGTGAAATGGTAACTACGGCAAATAGATTACAAAATAGCCTCAAACAAAAAAACTAAATGCACATTTGTTTCAACGGCATACCTTCATAATTCCAGGCTCCTTCTCCGCGACGTTTTTCCTCGTAGCAGCTATAGGCAGCTATATATATATATCCTTTCTCTGAAGTCTCCAGTCGTATTGATTGGTACCTTGGTGTACCGCTGCCTGACCGGTCACTGCAGGCTCTGCTGCTCTATGATATTAGATAGGTAGAAACTTCGGTTAAAAATCCATTGCACTGCGCAGGCAAATAGATAATGAATGTTGCTGGTAAGATTTGAAAAGAGTGTGTATCTGCGGCGCGACAGTGGTGAGGCGGCTCTACGGCTAAAGGGCTGTAATGGAACTAATAGTGGAACACGGGTCAGAATTACAGTGTATTCACTACGGTGCTACTTCCTCTGCTCTCTCTTTCCTCATAGGCGAAGGCAATAAGGAAACGGTGATAAGAGGAACGAACGGGGGAATGGAGGGAGGAGAGCATGTAAGGGAAGGAACGGGGGAATGTAGGGAAGGAACAAGGATTAAAAAGTCAAAGAAAGAGAAGAGACCGCATTCTGACGATTGACTAGTGATAGTGTAGCACGGTGTATTATGGGCTAGTGATAGGGTAGCACGGTGTATTATTGACTAGTGATAGTGTAGGACGGTGTATTATTGACTAGTGATAGTGTAGCACGGTGTATTATTGACTAGTGATAGTGTAGGACGGTGTATTATTGACTAGTGATAGGGTAGCACAGTGTATTATTGACTAGTGATAGGGTAGCACCGTGTATTATTGACTAGTGATAGTGTAGCACTGTGTATTATTGACTAGTGAAAGGGTAGCACCGTGTATTATTGACTAGTGATAGTATAGCACTGTGTATTATTGACTAGTGATAGTGTAGCACTGTGTATTATGGGCTAGTGATAGTGTAGCACCGTGTATTATGGGCTAGTGATAGTGTAGCACGGTGTATTATTGACTAGTGATAGGGTAGCTCCGTGTATTATTGACTAGTGATAGGGTAGCACAGTGTATTATTGACTAGTGATAGGGTAGCACAGTGTATTATTGACTAGTGATAGTGTAGCACCGTGTATTATTGACTAGTGATAGGGTAGCACAGTGTATTATTGACTAGTGATAGGGTAGCACCGTGTATTATTGACTAGTGATAGGGTAGCACAGTGTATTATTGACTAGTGATAGTATAGCACCGTGTATTATTGACTAGTGATAGTATAACACCATGTATTATTGACTAGTGATAGGGTAGCACAGTGTATTATTGACTATTGATAGGGTAGCACGGTGTATTATTGACTAGTGATAGTGTAGCACCGTGTATTATTGACTAGTGATAGTATACACCATGTATTATTGACTAGTGATAGGGTAGCACAGTGTATTATTGACTAGTGATAGTATAGCACTGTGTATTATTGACTAGTGATAGTGTAGCACCGTGTATTATTGACTAGTGATAGTATAACACCATGTATTATTGACTAGTGATAGGGTAGCACCGTGTATTATTGACTAGTGATAGGGTAGCACCGTGTATTATTGACTAGTGATAGTGTAGCACTGTGTATTATTGAATGGTGAAAGGGTAGCACCGTGTATTATTGACTAGTGATAGGGTAGCACTGTGTATTATTGACTAGTGATAATGTAGCACGGTGTATTATTGACTAGTGATAGTATAACACCATGTATTATTGACTAGTGATAGTATAACACCATGTATTATGGGCTAGTGATAGTGTAGCACCATGTATTATTGACTAGTGATAGTGTAGCACCGTGTATTATTGACTAGTGATAGTTTAACACCATGTATTATTGACTAGTGATAGGGTAGCACTGTGTATTATTGACTAGTGATAGTGTAGCACCGTGTATTATTGACTAGTGATAGTGTAGCACGGTGTATTATTGGCTAGTGATAGTGTAGCACGGTGTATTATTGACTAGTGATAGGGTAGCACTGTGTATTATTGACTAGTGATAGTATAGCACTGTGTATTATTGACTAGTGATAGTGTAGCACTGTGTATTATGGGCTAGTGATAGTGTAGCACCGTGTATTATGGGCTAGTGATAGTGTAGCACGGTGTATTATTGACTAGTGATAGGGTAGCTCCGTGTATTATTGACTAGTGATAGGGTAGCACAGTGTATTATTGACTAGTGATAGGGTAGCACAGTGTATTATTGACTAGTGATAGTGTAGCACCGTGTATTATTGACTAGTGATAGGGTAGCACAGTGTATTATTGACTAGTGATAGGGTAGCACCGTGTATTATTGACTAGTGATAGGGTAGCACAGTGTATTATTGACTAGTGATAGTATAGCACCGTGTATTATTGACTAGTGATAGTATAACACCATGTATTATTGACTAGTGATAGGGTAGCACAGTGTATTATTGACTATTGATAGGGTAGCACGGTGTATTATTGACTAGTGATAGTGTAGCACCGTGTATTATTGACTAGTGATAGTATACACCATGTATTATTGACTAGTGATAGGGTAGCACAGTGTATTATTGACTAGTGATAGTATAGCACTGTGTATTATTGACTAGTGATAGTGTAGCACCGTGTATTATTGACTAGTGATAGTATAACACCATGTATTATTGACTAGTGATAGGGTAGCACCGTATTATTGACTAGTGATAGGGTAGCACCGTGTATTATTGACTAGTGATAGTGTAGCACTGTGTATTATTGAATGGTGAAAGGGTAGCACCGTGTATTATTGACTAGTGATAGGGTAGCACTGTGTATTATTGACTAGTGATAATGTAGCACGGTGTATTATTGACTAGTGATAGTATAACACCATGTATTATTGACTAGTGATAGTATAACACCATGTATTATGGGCTAGTGATAGTGTAGCACCATGTATTATTGACTAGTGATAGTGTAGCACCGTGTATTATTGACTAGTGATAGTTTAACACCATGTATTATTGACTAGTGATAGGGTAGCACTGTGTATTATTGACTAGTGATAGTGTAGCACCGTGTATTATTGACTAGTGATAGTGTAGCACGGTGTATTATTGGCTAGTGATAGTGTAGCACGGTGTATTATTGACTAGTGATAGGGTAGCACTGTGTATTATTGACTAGTGATAGGGTAGCACTGTGTATTATTGACTAGTGATAATGTAGCACGGTGTATTATTGACTAGTGATAGTGTAGCACGGTGTATTATTGACTAGTAATAGTATAGCACCGTGTATTATTGACTAGTGATAGTGTAGCACCGTGTATTATGGGCTAGTGATAGTGTAGCACGGTGTATTATTGACTAGTGATAGGGTAGCACCGTGTATTATTGACTAGTGATAGTGTAGCACGGTGTATTATTGACTAGTGATAGGGTAGCACAGTGTATTATTGACTAGTGATAGTGTAGCACCGTGTATTATGGGCTAGTGATAGTGTAGCACGGTGTATTATTGACTAGTGATAGTGTAGCACCATGTATTATTGACTAGTGATAGTGTAGCACGGTGTATTATTGACTAGTGATAGTGTAGCACGGTGTATTATTGACTAGTGATAGGGTAGCACTGTGTATTATTGACTAGTGATAGGGTAGCACTGTGTATTATTGACTAGTGATAGGGTAGCACCGTGTATTATTGACTAGTGATAGGGTAGCACCGTGTATTATTGACTAGTGATAGGGTAGCACCGTGTATTATTGACTAGTGATAGTGTAGCACGGTGTATTATTGACTAGTGAAAGGGTAGCACAGTGTATTATTGACTAGTAATAGTATAGCACCATGTATTATTGACTAGTGATAGTATAGCACAGTGTATTATTGACTAGTGATAGTGTAGCACCGTGTATTATTGACTAGTGATAGTGTAGCACGGTGTATTATTGACTAGTGATAGTGTAGCACCGTGTATTATTGACTAGTGATAGTGTAGCACGGTGTATTATTGACTAGTGATAGTGTAGCACCGTGTATTATTGACTAGTGATAGTGTAGCACCGTGTATTATTGACTAGTGATAGTGTAGCACCGTGTATTATTGACTAGTGATAGTGTAGCACGGTGTATTATTGACTAGTGATAGTGTAGCACGGTGTATTATTAACTAGTAATAGTATAGCACCGTGTATTATTGACTAGTGATAGTGTAGCACGGTGTATTATTGACTAGTGATAGTGTAGCACGGTGTATTATTGACTAGTGATAGTGTAGCACGGTGTATTATTGGCTAGTGATAGTGTAGCACGGTGTATTATTGACTAGTGATAGGGTAGCACTGTGTATTATTGACTAGTGATAGGGTAGCACCGTGTATTATTGACTAGTGATAGGGTAGCACAGTGTATTATTGACTAGTGATAGTATAGCACCGTGTATTATTGACTAGTGATAGTATAACACCATGTATTATTGACTAGTGATAGGGTAGCACAGTGTATTATTGACTATTGATAGGGTAGCACGGTGTATTATTGACTAGTGATAGTGTAGCACCGTGTATTATTGACTAGTGATAGTATAACACCATGTATTATTGACTAGTGATAGGGTAGCACAGTGTATTATTGACTAGTGATAGTATAGCACTGTGTATTATTGACTAGTGATAGTGTAGCACCGTGTATTATTGACTAGTGATAGTATAACACCATGTATTATTGACTAGTGATAGGGTAGCACCGTGTATTATTGACTAGTGATAGGGTAGCACCGTGTATTATTGACTAGTGATAGTGTAGCACTGTGTATTATTGAATGGTGAAAGGGTAGCACCGTGTATTATTGACTAGTGATAGGGTAGCACTGTGTATTATTGACTAGTGATAATGTAGCACGGTGTATTATTGACTAGTGATAGTATAACACCATGTATTATTGACTAGTGATAGTATAACACCATGTATTATGGGCTAGTGATAGTGTAGCACCATGTATTATTGACTAGTGATAGTGTAGCACCGTGTATTATTGACTAGTGATAGTTTAACACCATGTATTATTGACTAGTGATAGGGTAGCACTGTGTATTATTGACTAGTGATAGTGTAGCACCGTGTATTATTGACTAGTGATAGTGTAGCACGGTGTATTATTGGCTAGTGATAGTGTAGCACGGTGTATTATTGACTAGTGATAGGGTAGCACTGTGTATTATTGACTAGTGATAGGGTAGCACTGTGTATTATTGACTAGTGATAATGTAGCACGGTGTATTATTGACTAGTGATAGTGTAGCACGGTGTATTTCAGAGACGTCAGAGACGTCATTTCCGGTCACAACTTGCAGGCTTGTTTTCGAGTTGCTGTGCGTTTTGTTGCCAACCTATTTTGCCTATTTTGCTACCTGACAACTTTACGGTTTTCACTTTTTAATTACCGTTCATATATTTATTTATTTTTTCCTCAACTTTTTCACCCCGGACGCTTTATCTGGACACGATTCGTCAGGACCTCCAACAGCCGAAGCTAAGTAGTAACATTAACATGATGCCTTCTAATTGCAGCCGCTGTGCTCGCCTTTCGGCGAGGATAGCTGTACTGCAAGCCCAGCTTCAGACGCAATCGTTAGGCAAGGGTAATTTTAGTGTAGGAAAGGATGAAACAGCGTCTGTGCCACCAGTAAGTACAGATAGTAGTATAAATCCCCTGGCACAGTCCCCGCAGCCGGACAATTTTCTCACGGTTTCTGGAAGGAAATGCTGTAGGAACGCTCAACCGGTGTCGCTCATTCAGCCGACAGAAACTTTCAACCGGTTTTCCCCATTAAGCAGCGGGTCGGTGTCAGAGGCCGAGTCTTCTCTGGTCTCTACTCCTCCCGTTACGGGGTCTGAGACGCCGAAGCTTCCCACCATTAGCTCTGACAAATTGAAAACTCTAGTCATTGGCGACTCCATTACCCGCAGTATTAGACTTAAAGCGAATCATCCAGCGATCATACACTGTTTACCCGGGGCAGGGCTACCGACGTTAAGGCTAATCTGAAGATGGTGCTGGCTAAAGCTAAAACTGGCGAGTGTAGAGAGTATAGAGATATTGTTATCCACGTCGGCACCAACGATGTTAGGATGAAACAGTCAGAGATCACCAAGCGCAACATAGCTTCTGCGTGCATATCAGCTAGAAAGATGTGTCGGCATCGAGTAATTGTCTCTGGCCCCCTCCCAGTTAGGGGGAGTGATGAGCTCTACAGCAGAGTCTCACAACTCAATCGCTGGTTGAAAACTGTTTTCTGCCCCTCCCAAAAGATAGAATTTGTAGATAATTGGCCCTCTTTCTGGGACTCACCCACAAACAGGACCAAGCCTGACCTGCTGAGGAGTGACGGACTCCATCCTAGCTGGAGGGGTGCTCTCATCTTATCTACCAACATAGACAGGGCTCTAACTCCTCTAGCTCCACAATGAAATAGGGTGCAGGCCAGGCAGCAGGCTATTAGCCAGCCTGCCAGCATAGTGGAGTCTGCCACTAGCACAGTCAGTGTAGTCAGCTCAGCTATCACCATTGAGACCGTGTCTGTGCCTCGACCTAGGTTGGGCAAAACTAAACATGGCGGTGTTCGCCTTAGCAATCTCACTAGGATAAAGACCACCTCCATTCCTGTCATTACTGAAAGAGATCATGATACCTCACTTCTCAAAATAGGGCTACTTAATGTTAGATCCCTTACTTCAAAGGCAATTATAGTCAATGAACTAATCACTGATCATAATCTTGATGTGATTGGCCTGACTGAAACATGGCTTAAGCCTGATGAATTTACTGTGTTAAATGAGGCCTCACCTCCTGGCTACACTAGTGAGCATATCCCCGTGCATCCCGCAAAGGCGGAGGTGTTGCTAACATTTACGATAGCAAATTTCAATTTACAAAAAAAAAAAATGACGTTTTCGTCTTTTGAGCTTCTAGTCATGAAATCTATGCAGCCTACTCAATCACTTTTTATAGCTACTGTTTACAGGCCTCCTGGGCCATATACAGCGTTTCTCACTGAGTTCCCTGAATTCCTATCGGACCTTGTAGTCATTGCAGATAATATTCTAATCTTTGGTGACTTTAATATTCACATGGAAAAGTCCACAGACCCACTCCAAAAGGCTTTCGGAGCCATCATCGACTCAGTGGGTTTTGTCCAACATGTCTCTGGACCCACTCACTGTCACAGTCATACGCTGGACCTAGTTTTGTCCCATGGAATAAATGTTGTGGATCTTAATGTTTTCCTCATAATCCTGGACTATCGGACCACCATTTTATTACGTTTGCAATTGCAACAAATAATCTGCTCAGACCCCAACCAAGGAACATCAAAAGTCGTGCTATAAATTCACAGACAACACAAAGATTCCTTGATGCCCTTCCAGACTCCCTCTGCCTACCCAAGGACGCCAGAGGACAAAAATCCGTTAACCACCTAACTGAGTATCTCAATTTAACCTTGCGCAATACCCTAGATGCAGTTGCACCCCTAAAAACTAAAAAAATGTCTCATAAGAAACTAGCTCCCTGGTACACAGAAAATACCCGAGCTCTGAAGCAAGCTTCCAGAAAATTGGAACGGAAATGGCGCCACACCAAACTGGAAGTCTTCCGACTAGCTTGGAAGGACGGTACCGTGCAGTACCGAAGAGCCCTTACTGCTGCTCGATCATCCTATTTTTCTAACTTAATTGAGGAAAATAAGAACAATCCGAAATTCCTTTTTGATACTGTCGCAAAGCTAACTAAAAGCAGCATTCCCCAAGAGAGGATGACTTTCACTTTAGCAGTGATAAATTCATGAACTTCTTTGAGGAAAAGATTATGATTATTAGAAAGCAAATTACGGACTCCTCTTTAAACCTGCGTATTCCTCCAAACCTCAGTTGTCCTGAGTCTGCACAACTCTGCCAGGACCTAGGATCAAGAGAGACGCTCAAGTCTTTTAGTACTATATCTCTTGACACAATGATGAAAATAATCATGGCCTCTAAACCTTCAAGCTGCATACTGGACCCTATTCCAACTAAACTACTGAAAGAGCTGCTTCCTGTGCTTGGCCCTCCTATGTTGAACATAATAAACGGCTCTCTATCCACTGGATGTGTACCAAACTCACTAAAAGTGGCAGTAATAAAGCCTCTCTTGAAAAAGCCAAACCTTGACCCAGAAAATATAAAAAACTATCGGCCTATATCGAATCTTCCATTCCTCTCAAAATTTTAGAGAAGGCTGTTGCGCAGCAACTCACTGCCTTCCTGAAGACAAACAATGTATACGAAATGCTTCAGTCTGGTTTTAGACCCCATCATAGCACTGAGACGGCACTTGTGAAGGTGGTAAATGACATTTTAATGGCAACGGACCGAGGCTCTGCATCTGTCCTCGTGCTCCTAGACCTTAGTGCTGCTTTTGATACCATCGATCACCACATTCTTTTGGAGAGATTGGAAACCCAAATTGGTCTACACGGACATGTTCTGGCCTGGTTTAGATCTTATCTGTCGGAAAGATATCAGTTTGTCTCTGTGAATGGTTTGTCCTCTGACAAATCAACTGTAAATTTCGGTGTTCCTCAAGGTTCTGTTTTAGGACCACTATTGTTTTCACTATATATTTTACCTCTTGGGGATGTTATTCGAAAACATAATGTAAACTTTCACTGCTATGCGGATGACACACAGCTGTACATTTCAATGAAACATGGTGAAGCCCCAAAATTGCCCTCGCTAGAAGCATGTGTTTCAGACATAAGGAAGTGGATGGCTGCAAACTTTCTACTATTAAACTCGGACAAAACAGAGATGCTTGTTCTAGGTCCCAAGAAACAAAGAGATCTTCTGTTGAATCTGACAATTAATCTTAATGGTTGTACAGTCGTCTCAAATAAAACTGTGAAGGACCTCGGCGTTACTCTGGACCCTGATCTCTCTTTTGAAGAACATATCAAGACCATTTCGAGGACAGCTTTTTTCCATCTACGTAACATTGCAAAAATCAGAAACTTTCTGTCCAAAAATGATGCAGAAAAATTAATCCATGCTTTTGTCACTTCTAGGTTAGACTACTGCAATGCTCTATTTTCCGGCTACCCGGATAAAGCACTAAATAAACTTCAGTTAGTGCTGAATACGGCTGCTAGAATCCTGACTAGAACCAAAAAATTTGATCATATTACTCCAGTGCTAGCCTCTCTACACTGGCTTCCTGTCAAAGCAAGGGCTGATTTCAAGGTTTTACTGCTAACCTACAAAGCATTACATGGGCTTGCTCCTACCTATCTCTCTGATTTGGTCCTGCCGTACATACCTACACGTACGCTACGGTCACAAGACGAGGCCTCCTAATTGTCCCTAGAATTTCTAAGCAAACAGCTGGAGGCAGGGCTTTCTCCTATAGAGCTCCATTTTTATGGAACGGTCTGCCTACCCATGTCAGAGACGCAAACTCGGTCTCAACCTTTAAGTCTTTACTGAAGACTCATCTCTTCAGTGGGTCATATGATTGAGTGTAGTCTGGCCCAGGAGTGGGAAGGTGAACGGAAGGCTCTGGAGCAACGAACCGCCCTTGCTGTCTCTGCCTGGCCGATTCCCCTCTTTCCACTGGGATTCTCTGCCTCTACCCTGTTACGGGGCTGAGTCACTGGCTTACTGGGGCTCTCTCATGCCGTCCCTGGGGGGTGCGTCACCTGGGTGGGTTGATTCACTGTTGTGGTCGGCCTGTCTGGGTTGGCGCCTCCCCCTTGGGTTGTGCCGTGGCGGAGATCTTTGTGGGCTATACTCGGCCTTGTCTCAGGATGGTAAGTTGGTGGTTGAAGATATCCCTCTAGTGGTGTGGGGGCTGTGCTTTGGCAAAGTGGGTGGGGTTATATCCTTCCTGTTTGGCCCTGTCCGGGGTGTCCTCGGGTTGGGGCCACAGTGTCTCCTGACCCCTCCTGTCTCAGCCTCCAGTATTTATGCTGCATTAGTTTATGTGTCGGGGCTAGGGTCAGTTTGTTATATCTGAGTACTTCTCCTGTCCTATTCGGTGTCCTGTGTGAATCTAAGTGTGCGTTCTCTAATTCTCTCCTTCTCTCTTTCTTTCTCTCTCTCGGAGGACCTGAGCCCTAGGACCATGCCCCAGGACTACCTGACATGATGACTCCTTGCTGTCCCCAGTCCACCTGGCCATGCTGCTGCTCCAGTTTCAACTGGCCTGGGCCCTAGGACCATGTGTCCCAGGACTACCTGACATGATGACTCCTTGCTGTCCCCAGTCCACCTGGCCATGCTGCTGCTCCAGTTTCAACTGTTCTGCCTTACTATTATTCAACCATGCTGGTCATTTATGAACATTTGAACATCTTGGCCACGTTCTGTTATAATCTCCACCCGGCACAGCCAGAAGAGGACTGGCCACCCCACATATGCTCTCTCTAATTCTCTCTTTCTTTCTCTCTCTCTCGGAGGACCTGAGCCCTAGGACCGTGCCCCAGGACTACCTGACATGATGACTCCTTGCTGTCCCCAGTCCACCTGACTGTGCTGCTGCTCCAGTTTCAACTGTTCTGCCTTATTATTATTCGACCATGCTGGTCATTTATGAACATTTGAACATCTTGGTCATGTTCTGTTATAATCTCTACCCGGCACAGCCAGAAGAGGACTGGCCACCCCACATAGCCTGGTTCCTCTCTAGGTTTCTTCCTAGGTTTTGGCCTTTCTAGGGAGTTTTTCCTAGCCACCGTGCTTTTACACCTGCATTGTTTGCTGTTTGGGGTTTTAGGCTGGGTTTCTGTACAGCACTTTGAGATATCAGCTGATGTACGAAGGGCTATATAAATAAATTTGATCTGATTTGATTTGATTTGATTTGTATTATTGACTAGTAATAGTATAGCACCGTGTATTATTGACTAGTGATAGTGTTGCACCGTGTATTATGGGCTAGTGATAGTGTAGCACGGTGTATTATTGACTAGTGATAGGGTAGCACCGTGTATTATTGACTAGTGATAGTGTAGCACGGTGTATTATTGACTAGTGATAGGGTAGCACAGTGTATTATTGACTAGTGATAGTGTAGCACCGTGTATTATGGGCTAGTGATAGTGTAGCACGGTGTATTATTGACTAGTGATAGTGTAGCACCATGTATTATTGACTAGTGATAGTGTAGCACGGTGTATTATTGACTAGTGATAGGGTAGCACTGTGTATTATTGACTAGTGATAGGGTAGCACTGTGTATTATTGACTAGTGATAGGGTAGCACCGTGTATTATTGACTAGTGATAGGGTAGCACCGTGTATTATTGACTAGTGATAGGGTAGCACCGTGTATTATTGACTAGTGATAGTGTAGCACGGTGTATTATTGACTAGTGAAAGGGTAGCACAGTGTATTATTGACTAGTAATAGTATAGCACCATGTATTATTGACTAGTGATAGTATAGCACAGTGTATTATTGACTAGTGATAGTGTAGCACGGTGTATTATTGACTAGTGATAGTATACACCGTGTATTATTGACTAGTGATAGTTAGCACCGTTGATTATTGACTAGTGATAGTGTAGCACCGTGTATTATTGACTAGTGATAGTGTAGCACCGTGTATTATTGACTAGTGATAGTGTAGCACCGTGTATTATTAGTGTACACCTGTAGTAGTGATAGTGTGTAGCACCGTGTATTATTGACTAGTGATAGTAGTTATTGACTAGTGATAGTGTAGCACCGTGTATTATTGACTAGTGATAGTGTAGCACACCTGTATTATTGACTAGTGAACCTGTAGTGATAGTGTAGCACGATGTATTATTAAGTGATAGTAGTAGTATTATGATAGTATAGTGTACACGTGTATTATTGACTAGTGATAGTGTAGCACGGTGTATTATTGACTAGTGATAGTGTAGCACGGTGTATTATTGACTAGTGATAGTGTAGCACTGTGTATTATTGACTAGTGATAGGGTAGCACTGTGTATTATTGACTAGTGATAGTGTAGCACGGTGTATTATTGACTAGTGATAGTGTAGCACGGTGTATTATTGACTAGTAATAGTATAGCACCGTGTATTATTGACTAGTGATAGTGTAGCACCGTGTATTATGGGCTAGTGATAGTGTAGCACGGTGTATTATTGACTAGTGATAGTGTAGCACGGTGTATTATTGACTAGTAATAGTATAGCACCGTGTATTATTGACTAGTGATAGTGTAGCACCGTGTATTATGGGCTAGTGATAGTGTAGCACGGTGTATTATTGACTAGTGATAGGGTAGCACACGTGTATTATTGACTAGTGATAGTGTAGCACCATGTAAGTGATATGTGACTAGGTGTATTATTGACTAGTGATAGGGTAGCACAGTGTATTATTGACTAGTGATAGTGTAGCACCGTGATAGTATAGCACTGTGTATTATTGACTAGTGCACCTGTATATGGCTAGTGATAGTGTGTAGCACGGTGTATTATTGACTAGTGATAGTGTAGCACCATGTATTATTGACTAGTGATAGGGTAGCACCATGTATTATTGACTAGTGATAGGGTAGCAGTAGTCTTCTGAATACATTGAAGACAGTAGCACGTGTATTATTGACTAGTGATAGTAGTGTAGCACGGTGTATTATTGACTAGTGATAGTGTAGCACACCTGTAGTAGTCTATTGACTAGTGATAGTGTATTATTATTGACTAGTGATAGGGTAGCACTGTGTATTATTGACTAGTGATAGTGTAGCACCGTGTATTATTGACTAGTGATAGTGTAGCACCGTATTATTGACTAGTATTATTGACTAGTGATAGTATAGCACACCTGTGTATTATTGACTAGTGATAGTAGTAGCACCATGTATTATTGACTAGTGATAGTGTAGCACGTCTATACACCTGTGTAGTCTATACACCTGTTATTGACTAGTGATAGTAGTAGCACGATGTATTATTGGCTAGTGATAGTGTAGCACCATGTTGTACACCTGTAGTAGTTATTGACTAGTAATAGTATAGCACTGTGTATTATTGACACCTAGTGATAGTGTAGCACCGTGTATTATGGGCTAGTGATAGTGTAGCACCTGTATTATTGACTAGTGATAGTAGGTAGTAGTAGTATACACCTGTGTATTATTGACTAGTGATAGTGTAGCACGGTGTATTATTGACTAGTGATAGGGTAGCACAGTGTATTATTGACTAGTGATAGTAGTAGCACACCTGTGTATTATGGGCTAGTGATAGTGTAGCACGGTGTAGTTATTGAGTAGTGATAGGGTAGTAGTATACACCTGTGTATTATTGACTAGTGATAGTATAGCACTGTGTATTATTGACTAGTGATAGTATAGCATCATGTATTATTGACTAGTGATAGTGTAGGACCTGTGTATTATTGACTAGTGATAGGGTAGCACACCTGTGTATTATTGACTAGTGATAGTAGTAGTAGTAGTCACACCTGTGTAGTATATACACTAGTAGTAGCTATAGTGATAGTCCTGTGACAGTGATAGTCATACACCTGTATTATTGACTAGTGATAGTCTAGCACCTGTAGTAGTTATACACCTGTATTGACACCTAGTAGTCTACATAGTAGTAGCACCTGTGTATTATTGACTAGTGATAGTGTAGCACCGTGTATTATGGGCTAGGGACACCTGTAGTAGTAGCACCTGTGTATTATTGACTAGTGATAGGGTAGCACCGTGTATTATTGACTAGTGATAGTATAACACCATGTATTATTGACTAGTGATAGTGTAGCACCATGTATTATTGACTAGTGATAGGGTAGCACCGTGTATTATGGTTAAAAACACCTTTTCTGAAAATGTTATTTATCTTATCATGATTAAGAGGAGTATTCTTCTGAATGACATTGAAGACAGGTGGTACAGAGGTTGACTGATGACTCTGGGCTGTCATATGGTTGTATGTGTATTAGTCAATACACCTGTAGTAGTCAATACAACTGTAGTAGTCAATACACCTGTAGTAGTCAATACACCTGTAGTAGTCTATACTCCTGTATTAGAATATACACATGTTTTAGTATATACACCTGTAGTAGTATATACACCTGTAGTAGTCTATACACCTGTAGTAGTATATACACCTGTATTAGAATATACACCTGTAGTAGTCAATACACCTGTATTAGTATATACACCTGTAGTAGTCTATACACCAGTAGTAGTATATACACCTGTAGTAGTCTGTACACCTGTAGTAGTCAATACACCTGTAGTAGTCAATACACCTGTATTAGTATATACACCTGTATTAGTATATACACCTGTAGTAGTCTATACACCTGTAGTAGTCAATACACCTGTAGTAGTCAATACACCTGTATTAGTATATACACCTGTAGTAGTCTATACACCTGTAGTAGTCTATACACCTGTAGTAGTCTGTACACCTGTAGTAGTCTATACACCTGTAGTAGTCTATACACCTGTAGTAGTCTATACACCTGTAGTAGTCACCTGTACACACTGTAGTAGTCTATACACCTGTAGTAGTCTATACACCTGTAGTAGTATATACACCTGTAGTAGTCTATACACCTGTAGTAGTCTATACACCTGTAGTAGTCTGTACACCTGTAGTAGTCTATACACCTGTAGTAGTCTGTACACCTGTAGTAGTCTATACACCTGTAGTAGTCTGTACACCTGTAGTAGTCTATACACCTGTAGTAGTCTATACACCTGTAGTAGTCTGTACACCTGTAGTAGTCTATACACCTGTAGTAGTCTATACACCTGTAGTAGTCTATACACCTGTAGTAGTCTGTACACCTGTAGTAGTTGTACACCTGTAGTAGTCTATACACCTGTAGTAGTCCACCTGTAGTAGTCTATACACCTGTAGTAGTCTGTACACCTGTAGTAGTCTATACACCTGTAGTAGTCAATACACCTGTAGTAGTCTATACACCTGTAGTAGTCAATACACCTGTAGTAGTCAATACACCTGTAGTAGTCTATACACCTGTAGTAGTCTGTACACCTGTAGTAGTCTATACACCTCACACCTGTAGTAGTCCTGTACACCTGTAGTAGTATATACACCTGTAGTAGTATATACACCTGTAGTAGTCTATACACCTGTAGTAGTCCTGTACACCTGTAGTAGTCCTGTACACCTGTAGTAGTATATACACCTGTAGTAGTCCTGTACACCTGTAGTAGTATATACACCTGTAGTAGTCTGTACACCTGTAGTAGTCTATACACCTGTAGTAGTCTATACACCTGTAGTAGTCTGTACACCTGTAGTAGTATATACACCTGTAGTAGTCCTGTACACCTGTAGTAGTCTGTACACCTGTAGTAGTCTATACACCTGTAGTAGTCTATACACCTGTAGTACTATACACCTGTAGTAGTCTGTATACACCTGTAGTAGTCTATACACCTGTAGTAGTCTATACACCTGTAGTAGTCTGTACACCTGTAGTAGTCTATACACCTGTAGTAGTCTATACACCTGTAGTAGTCTGTACACCTGTAGTAGTCTATACACCTGTAGTAGTCTATACACCTGTAGTAGTCTATACACCTGTAGTAGTCTATACACCTGTAGTAGTCTGTACACCTGTAGTAGTCTATACACCTGTAGTAGTCTATACACCTGTAGTAGTCTGTACACCTGTAGTAGTCTATACACCTGTAGTAGTCTGTACACCTGTAGTAGTCTATACACCTGTAGTAGTCTGTACACCTGTAGTAGCCTGTCACCTGTAGTAGTCTGTACACCTGTAGTAGTCTATACACCTGTAGTAGTTGTAGTAGTCTATACACCTGTAGTAGTCTATACACCTGTAGTAGTCTGTACACCTGTAGTAGTTGTAGTAGTCTATACACCTGTAGTAGTCTATACACCTGTAGTAGTCTGTACACCTGTAGTAGTCTATACACCTGTAGTAGTCAATACACCTGTAGTAGTCTATACACCTGTAGTAGTCTATACACCTGTAGTAGTCTGTCTGTACACCTGTAGTAGTCTATACACCTGTAGTAGTCTGTACACCTGTAGTAGTCTATACACCTGTAGTAGTCTATACACCTGTAGTAGTCTATACACCTGTAGTAGTCTATACACCTGTAGTAGTCTATACACCTGTAGTAGTCTATACACCTGTAGTAGTCTATACACCTGTAGTAGTCTATACACCTGTAGTAGTCTGTACACCTGTAGTAGTATATACACCTGTAGTAGTCTATACACCTGTAGTAGTCTATACACCTGTAGTAGTCTGTACACCTGTAGTAGTCTGTACACCTGTAGTAGTCTGTACACCTGTAGTAGTATATACACCTGTAGTAGTCTGTACACCTGTAGTAGTCTATACACCTGTAGTAGTCTGTACACCTGTAGTAGTCTGTACACCTGTAGTAGTCTATACACCTGTAGTAGTCTGTACACCTGTAGTAGTATATACACCTGTAGTAGTCTGTACACCTGTAGTAGTCTGTACACCTGTAGTAGTCTGTACACCTGTAGTAGTCTGTACACCTGTAGTAGTATATACACCTGTAGTAGTCTGTACACCTGTACACACCTGTAGTAGTCTGTACACCTGTAGTAGTCTACACCTGTAGTAGTCTATACACCTGTAGTAGTCTGTACACCTGTAGTAGTCTATACACCTGTAGTAGTCTATACACCTGTAGTAGTCTGTACACCTGTAGTAGCCTGTCACCTGTAGTAGTCTGTACACCTGTAGTAGTCTATACACCTGTAGTAGTCTGTACACCTGTAGTAGTCTGTACACCTGTAGTAGTCTGTACACCTGTAGTAGTCTATACACCTGTAGTAGTCTATACACCTGTAGTAGTCTGTACACCTGTAGTAGTCTATACACCTGTAGTAGTCTATACACCTGTAGTAGTCCTGTACACCTGTAGTAGTCTGTACACCTGTAGTAGTCTATACACCTGTAGTAGTCTATACACCTGTAGTAGTCTGTACACCTGTAGTAGTCTATACACCTGTAGTAGTCTGTACACCTGTAGTAGTCACCTAGTACACCTGTAGTAGTCTGTACACCTGTAGTAGTCTGTACACCTGTAGTACCTGTCCTGTACACCTGTAGTAGTCTATACACCTGTAGTAGTATATACACCTGTAGTAGTAGTACACCTGTAGTAGTCTATACACCTGTAGTAGTCTACACCTGTAGTAGTCTATACACCTGTAGTAGTCTATACACCTGTAGTAGTCTATACACCTGTAGTAGTCTATACACCTGTAGTAGTCACACCTGTACACCTGTAGTAGTCTATACACCTGTAGTAGTCTATACACCTGTAGTAGTAGTACACCTGTAGTAGTCTGTACACCTGTAGTAGTCTATACACCTGTAGTAGTCTGTACACCTGTAGTAGTCTATACACCTGTAGTAGTCTGTAGTCACACCTGTAGTAGTCTATACACCTGTAGTAGTCATACACCTGTAGTAGTACACCTATACACCTGTAGTAGTCTATACACCTGTAGTAGTCCTGTAGTAGTCACACCTGTAGTAGTCTATACACCTGTAGTAGTATATACACCTGTAGTAGTCCTGTACACCTGTAGTAGTCCTGTACACCTGTAGTAGTATTAAACACCTGTAGTAGTCCTGTACACCTGTAGTAGTCTATACACCTGTAGTAGTCTGTACACCTGTAGTAGTCTGTACACCTGTAGTAGTCTGTACACCTGTAGTAGTCTATACACCTGTAGTAGTCTGTACACCTGTAGTAGTCTATACACCTGTAGTAGTCTGTACACCTGTAGTAGTCTATACACCTGTAGTAGTTGTAGTAGTCTATACACCTGTAGTAGTCTGTACACCTGTAGTAGTTGTAGTAGTCTATACACCTGTAGTAGTCTGTACACCTGTAGTAGTCATACACCTGTAGTAGTCTGTACACCACCTAGTAGTCCTGTAGTAGACTAGTAGTAGTCTATACACCTGTAGTAGTCTGTACACCTGTAGTAGTCTATACACCTGTAGTAGTCTATACACCTGTAGTAGTATACACCTGTCTGTACACCTGTAGTAGTAGTAGTACACCTGTAGTAGTCTGTACACCTGTGTAGTAGTCTGTACACCTGTAGTAGTCTATACACCTGTAGTAGTCTGTAGTACACCTGTAGTAGTCTATACACCTGTAGTAGTCTATACACCTGTAGTAGTCTATACACCTGTATTAGTCTAGTACACCTGTAGTAGTCTGTCTATACACCTGTAGTAGTCTATACACCTGTAGTAGTCTATACACCTGTAGTAGTCTATACACCTGTAGTAGTCTATACACCTGTAGTAGTCTATACACCTGTAGTAGTCTATACACCTGTAGTAGTCTATACACCTGTAGTAGTCTATACACCTGTAGTAGTCTGTACACCTGTAGTAGTCTATACACCTGTAGTAGTCTATACACCTGTAGTAGTATATACACCTGTAGTAGTCTGTACACCTGTAGTAGTCTATACACCTGTAGTAGTCTGTACACCTGTAGTAGTATATACACCTGTAGTAGTATATACACCTGTAGTAGTCTATACACCTGTAGTAGTCTGTACACCTGTAGTAGTCTGTACACCTGTAGTAGTCTGTACACCTGTAGTAGTCTATACACCTGTAGTAGTCTGTACACCTGTAGTAGTCTGTACACCTGTAGTAGTCTATACACCTGTAGTAGTCTATACACCTGTAGTAGTCTATACACCTGTAGTAGTCTATACACCTGTAGTAGTCTATACACCTGTAGTAGTCCTGTACACCTGTAGTAGTCTGTACACCTGTAGTAGTCTATACACCTGTAGTAGTCCTGTACACCTGTAGTAGTCTATACACCTGTAGTAGTCTGTACACCTGTACACCTGTAGTAGTCTGTATACCTGTACCTGTAGTAGTCTATACACCTGTAGTAGTCTATACACCTGTAGTCTGTACACCTGTAGTAGCCTGTCACCTGTAGTAGTCTGTACACCTGTAGTAGTCTATACACCTGTAGTAGTTGTAGTAGTCTATACACCTGTAGTAGTCTATACACCTGTAGTAGTCTGTACACCTGTAGTAGTCTATACACCTGTAGTAGTCTATACACCTGTAGTAGTCTATACACCTGTAGTAGTCTATACACCTGTCACCTGTAGTAGTCTGTACACCTGTAGTAGTCTATACACCTGTAGTAGTCAATACACCTGTAGTAGTCTATACACCTGTAGTAGTCAATACACCTGTAGTAGTCAATACACCTGTAGTAGTCTATACACCTGTAGTAGTCTGTACACCTGTAGTAGTCTATACACCTGTAGTAGTCAATACACCTGTAGTAGTCTATACACCTGTAGTAGTCTATACACCTGTAGTAGTCTGTACACCTGTAGTAGTCTATACACCTGTAGTAGTCTGTACACCTAGTACACCTGTAGTAGTCTATACACCTGTAGTAGTCTATACACCTGTAGTAGTCTATACACCTGTACACCTGTAGTAGTCTATACACCTGTAGTAGTCATATACACCTGTAGTAGTCTATACACCTGTAGTAGTATATACACCTGTAGTAGTCCACACTGTAGTAGTCACCTGTAGTAGTCCTGTACACCTGTAGTAGTCATGTACACCTGTAGTAGTCTATACACCTGTAGTAGTCTGTACACCTGTAGTAGTCTATACACCTGTAGTAGTCTATACACCTGTAGTAGTCTGTACACCTGTAGTAGTCTATACACCTGTAGTAGTCTGTACACCTGTAGTAGTCTGTACACCTGTAGTAGTCTATACACCTGTAGTAGTCTGTAGTAGTCTGTACACCTGTAGTAGTATACACCTGTAGTAGTCTGTACACCTGTAGTAGTCTGTACACCTGTAGTAGTCCTGTACACCTGTAGTAGTATATACACCTGTAGTAGTCTGTACACCTGTAGTAGTCCTGTACACCTGTAGTAGTCTGTACACCTGTAGTAGTCTATACACCTGTAGTAGTCTGTACACCTGTAGTAGTATATACACCTGTAGTAGTCTGTACACCTGTAGTAGTCTGTACACCTGTAGTAGTCCTGTACACCTGTAGTAGTAACCTATACACCTGTAGTAGTCCTGTACACACCTGTAGTAGTCTGTACACCTGTAGTAGTCTATACACCTGTAGTAGTCTGTACACCTGTAGTAGTCTATACACCTGTAGTAGTCTATACACCTGTAGTAGTCTATACACCTGTAGTAGTCTGTACACCTGTAGTAGTCTATACACCTGTAGTAGTCTATACACCTGTAGTAGTCCTGTACACCTGTAGTAGTCTGTACACCTGTAGTAGTCTATACACCTGTAGTAGTCTGTACACCTGTAGTAGTCTATACACCTGTAGTAGTACTGTAGTACTGTACACCTGTAGTAGTCTACACCTGTAGTAGTATATACACCTGTAGTAGTCTGTACACCTGTAGTAGTCTGTACACCTGTAGTAGTCACACCTGTAGTAGTCTATACACCTGTAGTAGTCTATACACCTGTAGTAGTCTGTACACCTGTAGTAGTATATACACCTGTAGTAGTCCTGTACACCTGTAGTAGTATATACACCTGTAGTAGTCTGTACACCTGTAGTAGTCCTGTACACCTGTAGTAGTCCTGTACACCTGTAGTAGTATATACACCTGTAGTAGTATATACACCTGTAGTAGTCTATACACCTGTAGTAGTCCTGTACACCTGTAGTAGTCCTGTACACCTGTATGTAGTAGTCACCTGTAGTAGTCACCTGTAGTAGTATATACACCTGTAGTAGTCTGTACACCTGTAGTAGTCTATACACCTGTAGTAGTCTGTACACCTGTAGTAGTCTATACACCTGTAGTAGTCTGTACACCTGTAGTAGTCCTGTACACCTGTAGTAGTCTGTACACCTGTAGTAGTCTGTACACCTGTAGTAGTCTATACACCTGTAGTAGTCTGTACACCTGTAGTAGTCTGTACACCTGTAGTAGTCTATACACCTGTAGTAGTCTATACACCTGTAGTAGTCTGTACACCTGTAGTAGTCTGTACACCTGTAGTAGTCTGTACACCTGTAGTAGTCACCTGTACACCTGTAGTAGTCTATACACCTGTAGTAGTCTATACACCTGTAGTAGTCTAGTAGTATAGACTCAGTACACCTGTAGTAGTCACACCTGTAGTAGTCTATACACCTGTAGTAGTCTATACACCTGTAGTAGTCTGTACACCTGTAGTAGTCTGTACACCTGTAGTAGTCTGTACACCTGTAGTAGTCTGTACACCTGTAGTAGTCTATACACCTGTAGTAGTCTATACACCTGTAGTAGTCTGTACACCTGTAGTAGTCTGTACACCTGTAGTAGTTGTAGTAGTCTATACACCTGTAGTAGTCTATACACCTGTAGTAGTCTGTACACCTGTAGTAGTCTGTACACCTGTAGTAGTCACCTATACACACTGTAGTAGTCTGTACACCTGTAGTAGTATATACACCTGTAGTAGTCTGTACACCTGTAGTAGTCCTGTACACCTGTAGTAGTCTATACACCTGTAGTAGTCTATACACCTGTAGTAGTCCTGTACACCTGTAGTAGTCTATACACCTGTAGTAGTATATACACCTGTAGTAGTCTATACACCTGTAGTAGTCCTGTACACCTGTAGTAGTCACCTGTAGTCACACCTGTAGTAGTATATACAGTAGTCTATACACCTGTAGTAGTCTGTACACCTGTACACCTGTAGTAGTCTGTACACCTGTAGTAGTCACCTGTACACCCTGTAGTAGTCTATACACCTGTAGTAGTCCACCTGTAGTAGTAGTAGTCTATACACCTGTAGTAGTCTACACCTGTAGTAGTCACACCTGTAGTAGTCTATACACCTGTAGTAGTCTGTACACCTGTAGTAGTATATACACCTGTAGTAGTCTATACACCTGTAGTAGTCTATACACCTGTAGTAGTCTGTACACCTGTAGTAGTCTATACACCTGTAGTAGTCTAGTCACCTGTAGTCTACACCTGTAGTAGTCTATACACCTGTAGTAGTCTATACACCTGTAGTAGTCTATACACCTGTAGTAGTCAATACACCTGTAGTAGTCTATACACCTGTAGTAGTCTGTACACCTGTAGTAGTATATACACCTGTAGTAGTCTGTACACCTGTAGTAGTCTATACACCTGTAGTAGTCTGTACACCTGTAGTAGTCTGTCACCTGTAGTAGTCTGTACACCTGTAGTAGTCTATACACCTGTAGTAGTCTGTACACCTGTACTGTACACCTGTAGTAGTCTATAGTAGTCACACTGTAGTAGTCTGTACACCTAGTACACCTGTAGTAGTCCACCTGTAGTAGTCTGTACACCTGTAGTAGTCTGTAGTAGTATATACACCTGTAGTAGTCTATACACCTGTGTAGTATATACACCTGTAGTAGTCTATACACCTGTAGTAGTCTGTACACCTGTAGTAGTCTGTACACCTGTAGTAGTCTATACACCTGTAGTAGTCTATACACCTGTAGTAGTCTATACACCTGTAGTAGTATATACACCTGTAGTAGTCTATACACCTGTAGTAGTCTATACACCTGTAGTAGTCTGTACACCTGTAGTAGTATATACACCTGTAGTAGTCTATACACCTGTAGTAGTATATACACCTGTAGTAGTCCTGTACACCTGTAGTAGTCTATACACCTGTAGTAGTCTATACACCTGTAGTAGTCTATACACCTGTAGTAGTCTGTATAGTAGTCTATACACCTGTAGTAGTCTATACACCTGTAGTAGTCTATACACCTGTAGTAGTCTATACTGTACACCTGTACACCTGTAGTAGTCTGTAGTATACACCTGTAGTAGTCATACACCTGTACACCTGTAGTAGTCTGTACACCTGTAGTAGTCCTATACACCTGTAGTAGTCACCTGTAGTACACACCTGTAGTAGTCACCTGTACTGTACCTGTAGTAGTCTATACACCTGTACACCTGTAGTAGTCTATACACCTGTAGTAGTCTATACACCTGTAGTAGTCTATACACCTGTAGTAGTCTGTACACCTGTAGTAGTCTGTACACCTGTAGTAGTATATACACCTGTAGTAGTCTATACACCTGTAGTAGTCTATACACCTGTAGTAGTCCTGTACACCTGTAGTAGTCTGTACACCTGTAGTAGTATATACACCTGTAGTAGTACACCTATAGTCACACCTGTAGTAGTCTATACACCTGTAGTAGTCTGTACACCTGTAGTAGTCTATACACCTGTAGTAGTCTGTACACCTGTAGTAGTCTATACACCTGTAGTAGTCTATACACCTGTAGTAGTCCACCTGTAGTAGTCAATACACCTGTAGTAGTCTATACACCTGTAGTAGTATATACACCTGTAGTAGTCTATACACCTGTAGTAGTCTACACCCTAGTACACCTGTAGTCTATACACCTGTAGTAGTCTGTACACCTGTAGTAGTATATACACCTGTAGTAGTCAAGTACACCTGTAGTAGTAATACACCTGTAGTAGTATATACACCTGTAGTAGTATATACACCTGTAGTAGTCTGTACACCTGTAGTAGTCCTGTACACCTGTAGTAGTCTATACACCTGTAGTAGTCCTGTACACCTGTAGTAG
Organism: Oncorhynchus nerka; assembly: GCF_034236695.1. Classification (NCBI taxonomy): domain Eukaryota; kingdom Metazoa; phylum Chordata; class Actinopteri; order Salmoniformes; family Salmonidae; genus Oncorhynchus; species Oncorhynchus nerka. The sequence goes on along the minus strand of NC_088415.1, from coordinate 4,681,244 downwards.
TCCTGTACACCTGTAGTAGTCTATACACCTGTAGTAGTCCTGTACACCTGTAGTAGTCCTGTACACCTGTAGTAGTATATACACCTGTAGTAGTCCTATACACCTGTAGTAGTCCTGTACAGTATATCACAGTTTCACAATGTTGAGTTTGTTAAATCATATGTAATAATAACATCTCTCATCTCCTTCTCTTCTTCTAAGGATCTTTCATTAGGCTATTGGGTGTCCCATTCCCAATCACTAAAGACCAATGACAATCTCTCTAACTACCACACATACTCTCTCTGCAGTAACATCCTTTTGCTGCACTAATGGTTGTGTTTCTGCTGACTTCAGCACACTGAGACACCCACTGTTTACGGTTCCATGTGAAGTCACAGCAAAGATCCTCAAGTGGAAGGGGATAGTCAACTCTCACCATGGAGCCGTCTGCTGCTGCCTGACCTGGGGAGTAGTATTTTCAGTTAACCTCCTCCCCAAGCTATTGCGCACAGCGCATATATGCCTGGAATATCAACCATTCAAAGTTGGCCTTAGTGGAAGTGACCATAGCATTATGTGGGAGTGACCTACTTATTTAATTTCAGCGAGTCAAAAAACTGCAAGTCTTGGGTTAGAGGGAAGGTGTTGTGGGACCATGAGAGTGACCCTATGACTCTGATAATAAAGGGAGATTCAGGACACCCCAGGACCATGAGAGTGACCCTATGACTCTGATAATAAAGGGAGATTCAGGACACCCCAGAACCATGAGAGTGACCCTATGACTGATAATAAAGGGAGATTCAGGACACCCCAGGACCATGAGAGTGACCCTATGACTGATAATAAAGGGAGATTCAGGACACCCCAGGACCATGAGAGTGACCCTATGACTGATAATAAAGGGAGATTCAGTACACCCCAGGACCATGAGAGTGACCCTATAACTATGATAATAAAGGGAGATAAAGGACATCATAACCACTACACACACAAAGGTGTGTGAGACCCTGGTCTAAAGTAGTGCCCCATGTCCCCTAGTAAGAGAGAGAGAGAGAGAGAATATAGAATATAGAAGCATGATATATAGAACCTAGAAGCATGATATATAGCATTTCGAAGCATGATATATAGAATATAGAAGCATGATATATAGAATGTAGTAGCATGACCACAGAATGAATACACATATGGATCTGCATTACATCATAAACATCACAATTCCCAATGCAAAGTTACACCTCCCATTTCTATTTTTGAGTTATTACATAAAACTAATTAGAATTCCCGAAGAATGCCAAAATTATGTCGGGGGAAAATCCAGGGGGTGATATAATATGTAGGACCTGGCAAGCCAGTCTATTCCCTGATCATGTAAGCACCAACACTAATAACTTTAAATGTGTAACTTCAAATTCAACCATATTGTTTGCACTCATCACAACTGGTTTCATCAATCAACTTGCAAGGTTGTTAGCCCTACCATCCTGCTAACGTTAGCCCTACCATCATGCTAACGTCAGCCCTACTACCCTGCTAATGCTAGCCCTTACCATCCTGCTAACGTTAGCCCTACCATCATGCTAACGTTAGCCCTACCATCATGCTAATGTTAGCCCTACCATCCTGCTAACGTTAGCCCTTACCATCCCGCTAACGTTAGCCCTACCATCATGCTAACGTTAGCCCTACTACCCTGCTAATGCTAGCCCTTACCATCCTGCTAACGTTAGCCCTACCATCATGCTAACGTTAGCCCTACCATCATGCTAATGTTAGCCCTACCATCCTGCTAACGTTAGCTCTACCATCCTGCTAACGTTAGCCCTACTACCCTGCTAATGCTAGCCCTACCAACCTGCTAACGTTAGCCCTACTACCCTGCTGATGTTAGCCCTACCATCCTGCTAACGTTAGCCCTACCATCATGCTAATGTTAGCCCTTACCATCCTGCTAACGTTAGCCCTACCATCATGCTAATGTTAGCCCTACCATCCTGCTAACGTTAGCTCTACCATCCTGCTAATGTTAGCTCTACCATCCTGCTAACGTTAGCCCTACTACCCTGCTAATGCTAGCCCTACCATCCTGCTAACGTTAGCTCTACTACCCTGCTGATGTTAGCCCTACCATCCTGCTAACGTTAGCCCTACCATCATGCTAATGTTAGCCCTACCATCCTGCTAACGTTAGCTCTACCATCCTGCTAATGTTAGCTCTACCATCCTGCTAACGTTAGCCCTACTACCCTGCTAATGCTAGCCCTACCATCCTGCTAACGTTAGCCCTACTACCCTGCTGATGTTAGCCCTACCATCCTGCTAACGTTAGCCCTACCATCCTGCTAATGTTAGCCCTACTACCCTGCTAACGTTAGCTCTATTACCCTGCTAATGTTAGCCCTACCATCCTGCTAACGTTAGCCCTACCATCCTGCTAACGTTAGCTCTACCATCCTGCTAATGTTAGCTCTACCATCCTGCTAACGTTAGCCCTACTACCCTGCTAATGCTAGCCCTACCATCCTGCTAACGTTAGCCCTACTACCCTGCTGATGTTAGCCCTACCATCCTGCTAACGTTAGCTCTACCATCCTGCTAACGTTAGCCCTACTACCCTGCTAATGCTAGCCCTACCATCCTGCTAACGTTAGCCCTACTACCCTGCTGATGTTAGCTCTACCATCCTACTAATGTTAGCTCTACCATCCTGCTAACGTTAGCCCTACTACCCTGCTAATGCTAGCCCTACCATCCTGCTAACGTTAGCCCTACTACCCTGCTGATGTTAGCCCTACCATCCTGCTAACGTTAGCCCTACCATCCTGCTAACGTTAGCCCTACCATCCTGCTAATGTTAGCCCTACTACCCTGCTAACGTTAGCCCTACCATCCTGCTAACGTTAGCCCTACCATCCTGCTAACGTTAGCCCTACCATCCTGCTAACGTTAGCCCTACCACCCTGCTAACGTTAGCCCTACTACCCTGCTAATGTTAGCCCTACCATCCTGCTAACGTTAGAACTGCGTGACACAGCCAGTTGTTATCAACACCTAGCTTACAGCTACATTAAAGTAAACCGAAGTGTTGAACGTACATGACGCCATCTAACCAGTTGTCAAATAATATTGGCTATATTATTGAAAGTTTCCAGCATTGCAGGAGCTGTGTTTACTTTGCTTTGTTTCAGGACAATGTGGACCGCGTTGACTTTCAATGTAGCAACTGCTAGCTTGCGGAGGACTACAGGAGCGAAGTGGCTACTCTTAGCAAGCAAGTAGCAAACCTACACAAGCTACCGGGGAATCCACACCCGCTTACTTTTTATTTTTCTTTCACCTCAGTAGCCAGATTCAGCTCTCCACAACCAACTGACCGGTGCGCAGCAGAGTTTCATCCCCAAGGGGTCTCCCCATTCCCTGGAGGATGGAGCTGTTCTCGACCCAACCAACCAGCCATGGAGATAACTCACTCGCCATGGAAATCGAAGAAAGCGTCCTCTGACAACGGGAGTCTCCTTGGAGATGTTGAGATGTCCCACCCTCATCAAACCCACATCATTGCATAGTGCAGAAAATACACAAGAGTTCAGGGGCCTTGTTTTAAATTAACAAAGTTAACCATTTTCACTCTAGTGTTCAAAACGTCTTTCCAGCGGTCAGGCATTCACTTGGCAGCAAGAGCCTCTAGGTGGATGCTGCAGTGTACCCAAGAGCCTCTCGGTGGATGCTGCAGTGTACCCAAGAGCCTCTAGGTGGATGCTGCAGTGTACCCAAGAGCCTCTAGGTGGATACTGCAGGGTACCCAAGAGCCTCTCGGTGGATGCTGCAGTGTACCCAAGAGCCTCTAGGGGGATGCTACAGTGTACCCAAGAGCCTCTAGGTGGATGCTGCAGTGTACCCAAGAGCCTCTAGGTGGATGCTGCAGTGTACCCAAGAGCCTCTCGGTGGATGCTGCAGTGTACCCAAGAGCCTCTAGGTGGATACTGCAGTGTACCCAAGAGCCTCTCGGTGGATGCTGCAGTGTACCCAAGAGCCTCTAGGTGGATGCTGCAGTGTACCCAAGAGCCTCTAGGTGGATACTGCAGTGTACCCAAGAGCCTCTCGGTGGATGCTGCAGTGTACCCAATAGCCTCTAGGTGGATGCTGCAGTGTACCCAAGAGCCTCTCGGTGGATGCTGCAGTGTACCCAAGAGCCTCTCGGTGGATGCTGCAGTGTACCCAAGAGCCTCTCGGTGGATGCTGCAGTGTACCCAAGAGCCTCTCGGTGGATGCTGCAGTGTACCCAAGAGCCTCTAGGTGGATGCTGCAGTGTACCCAAGAGCCTCTCTGTGGATGCTACAGTGTACCCAAGAGCCTCTAGGGGGATGCTACAGTGTACCCAAGAGCCTCTCGGTGGATGCTGCAGTGTACCCAAGAGCCTCTAGGTGGATGCTGCAGTGTACCCAAGAGCCTCTCGGTGGATGCTGCAGTGTACCCAAGAGCCTCTCGGTGGATGCTGCAGTGTACCCAAGAGCCTCTCGGTGGATACTGCAGTGTACCCAAGAGCCTCTCGGTGGATGCTGCAGTGTACCCAAGAGCCTCTCGGTGGATACTGCAGTGTACCCAAGAGCCTCTCGGTGGATGCTGCAGTGTACCCAAGAGCCTCTCGGTGGATGCTGCAGTGTACCCAAGAGCCTCTAGGTGGATGCTGCAGTGTACCCAAGAGCCTCTAGGTGGATACTGCAGGGTACCCAAGAGCCTCTCGGTGGATGCTGCAGTGTACCCAAGAGCCTCTAGGGGGATGCTACAGTGTACCCAAGAGCCTCTAGGTGGATGCTGCAGTGTACCCAAGAGCCTCTAGGTGGATACTGCAGTGTACCCAAGAGCCTCTCGGTGGATGCTGCAGTGTACCCAAGAGCCTCTCGGTGGATGCTGCAGTGTACCCAAGAGCCTCTAGGTGGATGCTGCAGTGTACCCAAGAGCCTCTCGGTGGATGCTGCAGTGTACCCAAGAGCCTCTAGGGGGATGCTACAGTGTACCCAAGAGCCTCTAGGTGGATGCTGCAGTGTACCCAAGAGCCTCTCGGTGGATGCTGCAGTGTACCCAAGAGCCTCTCGGTGGATGCTGCAGTGTACCCAAGAGCCTCTCGGTGGATGCTGCAGTGTACCCAAGAGCCTCTCTGTGGATGCTACAGTGTACCCAAGAGCCTCTAGGTGGATGCTGCAGTGTACCCAAGAGCCTCTAGGTGGATACTGCAGTGTACCCAAGAGCCTCTCGGTGGATGCTGCAGTGTACCCAAGAGCCTCTCTGTGGATGCTGCAGTGGACCCAAGAGCCTCTCGGTGGATGCTGCAGTGTACCCAAGAGCCTCTCTGTGGATGCTGCAGTGGACCCAAGAGCCTCTAGGTGGATGCTGCAGTGTACCCAAGAGCCTCTCGGTGGATGCTGCAGTGTACCCAAGAGCCTCTAGGTGGATGCTGCAGTGTACCCAAGAGCCTCTCGGTAGATGCTGCAGTGTACCCAAGAGCCTCTCGGTGGATGCTGCAGTGTACCCAAGAGCCTCTCGGACCCAAGTGGTGTCGGGAGCAACTGCTTGCACGCGCGTTACCACTCCACTATGTCTCTCTGTCATGGCTTTTCCGGCATCAGTACAGATACCAACATGAGCAGCAGCTACGTTTGGCTACATACAGACCATTAGTGGAAGTCCCGTGAGAGAGTAACAGGTTAATGTGATTGGATGAGTAACAGGTTATTGTGATTGGATGTTAATTATTTGACTGGGCTTCCTGTATTTGACATTGTGTTGTTATTCCGCTGAATCTCTGTGAGAGCTTCCCATGTCTGGAATACACTGCCATCAGACACACATAACTGCACCACATATCACACTTTCACAAAATGCTTGAAGACATGGCTAAAGGTCAATCAGATTTGTGAACATGGTCCCTAGCTGTGTGTTGCCGCTTTCCATGTTGTCTGTTGTCTGTAGCTTGTGAGGTGTGGAAACACTTTGTTGCTTTTATGAATTTTGTCTTGCTGCTTTTTGTTCTATGTTGCTCTGTCTGTATGCTACGTCTTGCTTGTCCTATGTTGCTATGTCTTGCTTGTTCTATGTTGCTATGTCTTGCTTGTCCTATGTTGCTCTGTCTTGCTTGTTCTATGTTGCTCTGTCTGTGTGCTACGTCTTGCTTGTCCTATGTTGCTCTGTCTGTATGCTATGTCTTGCTTGTCCTATGTTGCTCTGTCTGTATGCTATGTCTTGCTTGTCCTATGTTGCTCTGTCTGTATGCTATGTCTTGCTTGTCCTATGTTGCTATGTCTTGCTTGTTCTATGTTGCTATTGTCTATATTGTAATTGTTTTTAATAACCTGCCCAGGGACTGCTGTTGAAAATTAGCCGGCTGGCTAAAACCGGCACTTTTACTGAAACGTTGATTAATGTGCACTGTCCCTGTAAAAATAAAATAAAATAAACTAAACACTATATGGTTTTATTTTAGGCAGTGGAACGAAGCTACTCAGGCGAGAAGAGAAAAGAAAAATTCCCAAATGTATAGCCCCGTTGAAAAATATAATTGGACTGTTTGAAAATGTGAATCACATGTTTTTGCTTGGCGTACCCTCGACCGCATTGTGCGTACCCCAGTTTGGGAATACCTGCTCTACAGGAACGGCATTGTGCGTACCCCAGTTTGGGAATACCTGCTCTACAGGAACGGCATTGTGCGTACCCCAGTTTGGGAATACCTGCTCTACAGGAACGGCATTGTGCGTACCCCAGTTTGGGAATACCTGCTCTACAGGAACGGCATTGTGCGTACCCCAGTTTGGGAATACCTGCTCTACAGGAACGGCATTGTGCGTACCCCAGTTTGGGAATACCTGCTCTACAGGAACGGCATTGTGCTCCGCTAATCCCTACCATTGTGACAATGAGGCGTCATGATCCTAGGAGTGTTGGCAAACACAATGTAAGTAACTTAATTTATGTACCCCCTATATTGCACCGAAAACATCTGTTTATCCTACAGCTATTGTAAGCAGTAATCATGCGCCTATAAACCAGAGTTACACTGTTAGTTACACTGTTAGCACTGAGGCGGTGTGCAACAGTAGGAAGACCACATTGTGCAGCTCACTCTGCACTATCAGCTCCAATGTAAATAACATGACTAAGTCTACCTCTGATAAGCTTCCCAGTAAAACATGAAAAACAATCAAGCAACCCAGAAAAGTGCTAAAAGGGAAATAGCCCGTGTGAACATACGCAGCCTGAGAAACAAGGTCAACATTTAAATTGGAACGGACATAGAAGAGGACAGCGTCAGACGTACGACAATCAATACGGCAGCGGGAACAGAGACTGGGGAACACTGACCAATACAGGAGAGGTAACGAAAACAGGTGATTGAGTCCAGGTGAGGCCAATCATTTGCTGATGCGCGTGACGAGGGAAGCAGGTGTGCATAATGATGATGGCAGGAGTGGGCAGTGCTGGGCAGAGAGAGGAAGCAGGTGTGCATAATGATGATGGCAGGAGTGGGCAGTGCTGGGCAGAGAGAGGAAGCAGGTGTGCATAATGATGATGGCAGGAGTGCGCAGTGCTGGGCAGAGAGAGGAAGCAGGTGTGCATAATGATGATGGCAGGAGTGTGCAGTGCTGGGCAGAGAGAGGAAGCAGGTGTGCATAATGATGATGGCAGGAGTGGGCAGTGCTGGGCAGAGAGAGGAAGCAGGTGTGCATAATGATGATGGCAGGAGTGGCAGTGCTGGGCAGAGAGAGGAAGCAGGTGTGCATAATGATGATGGCAGGAGTGTGCAGTGCTGGGCAGAGAGAGGAAGCAGGTGTGCATAATGATGATGGCAGGAGTGGGCAGTGCTGGGCAGAGAGAGGAAGCAGGTGTGCATAATGATGATGGCAGGAGTGGGCAGTGCTGGGCAGAGAGAGGAAGCAGGTGTGCATAATGATGATGGCAGGAGTGGGCAGTGCTGGGCAGAGAGAGGAAGCAGGTGTGCATAATGATGATGGTAGGAGTGCGCAGTGCTGGGCAGAGAGAGGAAGCAGGTGTGCATAATGATGATGGCAGGAGTGGGCAGTGCTGGGCAGAGAGAGGAAGCAGGTGTGCATAATGATGATGGCAGGAGTGGGCAGTGCTGGGCAGTGTGACGACCCTCCCACTCTGTCTGCCGTATTCTGTCTTTGTTCTTGTTTCCTTATTAGGATGCCGGTGGGCGGAGTTGAGAGGGTCGTCAGCTACATGGGAAACACCTGGGCCAGGTGTCTCCCAGGATAAATAGACCTCTTCCACATTCATGGAGGAGACTCTCTCCATGCAGACACCTTTTGTAGATTGTGTTGTGGTTCTTGGTGGCCTTTTGTTTGTTTGCTTTGGCACCTTTCATCACCCTGCATTATCACATTCATGCATGCAAAACACTCACTTACACTACTGATTACTGATTACACACACCATTGTATATTATACTTAGTTGCTTTAGTTAATAAATACATATTTTGCTACTCTCCACGTTGTCTCCCTTTGTTACGGGCTTTGAGCCGGTTCGTGACAGCAGAGAGAGGAAGCAGGTGTGCATAATGATGATGGCAGGAGTGCGCAGTGCTGGGCAGAGAGAGGAATCAGGCGTTATACAAGAGTAGCTCAAATGGGGACATGTCTGTCCATAATAAAGAGCTGCTCTGCCTTCATAACAACACTATCAACAAGGCAGGTCCTACGCCCTAGTTTCTACCTTCATAACAACACTATCAACAAGGCAGGATCCTATAGGCCCTAGTTTCTGCCTTCATAACAACACTATCAACAAGGCAGGTCCTACAGGCCCTAGTTTCTACCTTCTTAACAACACTATCAACAAGGCAGGTCCTACAGGCCCTAGTTTCTACCTTCATAACAACACTATCAACAAGGCAGGTCCTACGGGCCCTAGTTTCTACCTTCTTAACAACACTATCAACAAGGCAGGTCCTACAGGCCCTAGTTTCTGCCTTCATAACAACACTATCAACAAGGCAGGTCCTACAGGCCCTAGTTTCTACCTAATTAACAACACTATCAACAAGGCAGGTCCTACAGGCCCTAGTTTCTACCTTCTTAACAACACTATCAACAAGGCTGGTCCTACAGGCCCTAGTTTCTACCTTAACAACACTATCAACAAGGCAGGTCCTACAGGCCCTAGTTTCTACCTTAACAAACACTATCAACAAGGCAGGTCCTACAGGCTCTAGTTTCTACCTTCTTAACGACACTATCAACAAGGCAGGTCCTACAGGCTCTAGTTTCTACCTTCTTAACAACACTATCAACAAGGCAGGTCCTACAGGCCCTAGTTTCTACCTTCATAACAACACTATCAACAAGGCAGGATCCTATAGGCCCTAGTTTCTGCCTTCATAACAACACTATCAACAAGGCAGGTCCTACAGGCCCTAGTTTCTACCTTCTTAACAACACTATCAACAAGGCAGGTCCTACAGGCCCTAGTTTCTACCTTCTTATCCCTTGTGTTGTCTTGAAGGTCAAAAATGACCCGCCACTATGTTTAACTGCAGAAGAAAATCCCTCAATTTTATTTCTTTAACTTGAAATTTGATTACTTTTCCTAGAGTGACCCCAACATTGCCTTAGTTCATATTTCCATGAAAGCTGTACACCACCAGGGTACACACACACACACACACACATACACAAAAACACAGACACACACACACACACAAACAATGGGAAATTGAGATCATGTGTGCTACTGATTGAACTCAGCCAGAAGCCCCTGAAGATGAAGATCACCATGGTTGGCACAGTTAGAAAGAACGAGTCTGAGCAACAAGGGGGAGAAAGGCCTTCTCATCAAAGTTTGCCTTCACCCCCACCACCACTCTAGTATCTTACCTCTCAAAGAGGAACATGAATGTGGTCCTCCTGAGCACACTGCACAACATGGCTGAGATCAGTGATTGTGAGGACAGGAAGCCAGGCATCATCCTAGACTACAACCACAACAAAGGAGGCTTGGAAAACCTGGACAAGGTGATTGGAACTTACAGCTGCAGGAGGATGACTGTCCGCTGGCCCCTGGTCATCTTCCACTACATCATTGATGTGTCCTCATACAATGCCTTTGTGATATGGGACAAGATCAACACTACCTGGATGACTGATAAGCGGAACAAGAGGAGGGTGTTCCTGGAGCAGCTGGGAAAGGCACTTGTAACCCCACACATTCAAAGAAGGGAGCGCCTCCCCCGCACAGCAGCCTCTACAGCGCTTGTGAAAGCTGTTCAGGGGGCTGAGTCTTGTCCTGATCCACCTGATGCTGCAGCTGGGGCAGACAAGAGGAGGAGATGCCAATTCTGCCCCCCAAAGAAGGACTGTAAAACAAAAATACTATGTGCTGCACATGTGAGAAATACATCTGCAAAGTCCATGCTTGCATGCTGTCCTACATGTGCTAATTAGAGTTTACTGATTTATGTTCTTCACATTTTTGTTTTGTATCTATTATCTTATTTTATTCTTATTTATTGTTGTTGTTTATACACCCTGTGGGTGGGGGCAATGGATAAAAAAAATGGGAGAAGACTAGTATTTTGTAGTTGAATTCCTCATTGTACAGTATATAAGAATACATCACTATGTTGCCAAAAATGTTCAAAACTGTTATTGTTTCCCTTCAATAAAATGCATTCAAAATGACTTTCTTACTTTCTGCACATTTCTTCTACTTTCTTAGGCTTTACAAGTGCTATCTCTTGCTAAAAACATTATGTTTACACCTACCTTTTGGTATAATAATAATGATAATTTACAAAAACTCTACTTTAGTAAAGAAAACAAGGTGTGTTGTAATAGAAACGAGTGGTGTCCACTGATTAAACACAGTCTTTCTGCGTTGTGAAGAGGGAAATCCAGATATTCACACAATTTGTGATGAATGATAGGTTGTTTCTTCATGCAAAATAGATTTGGAGTTTAAAATTAAATTAAGCTGCTTTGTTTTAGGGCTTTAGTGAAGGCGGGTCATTTTTTACCCTTAGGACAAGGGGAGTATAGAGAATGTTAAGACTGCACAAGGGTTAACAGCACTATCAACAAGGCAGGTCCTACAGGCCCTAGTTTCTACCTTCTTAACAGCACTATCAACAAGGCAGGTCCTACAGGCCCTAGTTTCTACCTTCTTAACAACACTATCAACAAGACAGGTCCTACAGGCTCTAGTTTCTACCTTCTTAACAACACTAGCAACAAGGCAGGTCCTACAGGCTCTAGTTTCTACCTTCTTAACAACACTATCAACAAGGTAGGTCCTACAGGCTCTAGTTTCTACCTTCATAACAACACTATCAACAAGGCAGGTCCTACAGGCCCTAGTTTCTACCTTCATAACAACACTATCAACAAGGCAGGTCCTACAGGCCCTAGTTTCTACCTTCATAACAACACTATCAACAAGGCAGGTCCTACAGGCTCTAGTTTCTACCTTCATAACAACACTATCAACAAGGCAGGTCCTACAGGCTCTAGTTTCTACCTTCTTAACAACACTATCAACAAGGCAGGTCCTACAGGCCCTAGTTTCTGCCTTCTTAACAACACTATCAACAAGGCAGGTCCTACAGGCCCTAGTTTCTACCTTCATAACAACACTATCAACAAGGCAGGTCCTTCAGGACCTAGTTTCTACCTTCACAACAACACTATCAACAAGGCAGGTCCTATAGGCCCTAGTTTCTACCTTCATAACAACACTATCAACAAGGCAGGTCCTACAGGCTCTAGTTTCTACCTTCATAACAACACTATCAACAAGGCTGGTCCTACAGGCCCTAGTTTCTACCTTCTTAACAGCACTATCAACAAGGCAGGTCCTACAGGCTCTAGTTTCTACCTTCATAACAACACTATCAACAAGGCAGGTCCTACAGGCCCTAGTTTCTACCTTCTTAACAACACTATCAACAAGGCAGGTCCTACAGGCCCTAGTTTCTACCTTCATAACAACACTATCAACAAGGCAGGTCCTACGGGCCCTGGTTTCTACCTTCTTAACAACACTATCAACAAGGCAGGTCCTACAGGCCCTAGTTTCTGCCTTCATAACAACACTATCAACAAGGCAGGTCCTACAGGCCCTAGTTTCTACCTAATTAACAACACTATCAACAAGGCAGGTCCTACAGGCCCTAGTTTCTACCTTCTTAACAACACTATCAACAAGGCTGGTCCTACAGGCCCTAGTTTCTACCTTAACAACACTATCAACAAGGCAGGTCCTACAGGCCCTAGTTTCTACCTTAACAAACACTATCAACAAGGCAGGTCCTACAGGCTCTAGTTTCTACCTTCTTAACGACACTATCAACAAGGCAGGTCCTACAGGCTCTAGTTTCTACCTTCTTAACAACACTATCAACAAGGCAGGTCCTACAGGCCCTAGTTTCTACCTTCATAACAACACTATCAACAAGGCAGGATCCTATAGGCCCTAGTTTCTGCCTTCATAACAACACTATCAACAAGGCAGGTCCTACAGGCCCTAGTTTCTACCTTCTTAACAACACTATCAACAAGGCAGGTCCTACAGGCCCTAGTTTCTACCTTCTTATCCCTTGTGTTGTCTTGAAGGTCAAAAATGACCCGCCACTATGTTTAACTGCAGAAGAAAATCCCTCAATTTTATTTCTTTAACTTGAAATTTGATTACTTTTCCTAGAGTGACCCCAACATTGCCTTAGTTCATATTTCCATGAAAGCTGTACACCACCAGGGTACACACACACACACATACACAAAAACACAGACACACACACACACACAAACAATGGGAAATTGAGATCATGTGTGCTACTGATTGAACTCAGCCAGAAGCCCCTGAAGATGAAGATCACCATGGTTGGCACAGTTAGAAAGAACGAGTCTGAGCAACAAGGGGAGAAAGGCCTTCTCATCAAAGTTTGCCTTCACCCCACCACCACTCTAGTATCTTACCTCTCAAAGAGGAACATGAATGTGGTCCTCCTGAGCACACTGCACAACATGGCTGAGATCAGTGATTGTGAGGACAGGAAGCCAGGCATCATCCTAGACTACAACCACAACAAAGGAGGCTTGGAAAACCTGGACAAGGTGATTGGAACTTACAGCTGCAGGAGGATGACTGTCCGCTGGCCCCTGGTCATCTTCCACTACATCATTGATGTGTCCTCATACAATGCCTTTGTGATATGGGACAAGATCAACACTACCTGGATGACTGATAAGCGGAACAAGAGGAGGTGTTCCTGGAGCAGCTGGGAAAGGCACTTGTAACCCCACACATTCAAAGAAGGGAGCGCCTCCCCGCACAGCAGCCTCTACAGCGCTTGTGAAAGCTGTTCAGGGGGCTGAGTCTTGTCCTGATCCACCTGATGCTGCAGCTGGGGCAGACAAGAGGAGGAGATGCCAATTCTGCCCCCCAAAGAAGGACTGTAAAACAAAAATACTATGTGCTGCACATGTGAGAAATACATCTGCAAAGTCCATGCTTGCATGCTGTCCTACATGTGCTAATTAGAGTTTACTGATTTATGTTCTTCACATTTTTGTTTTGTATCTATTATCTTATTTTATTCTTATTTATTGTTGTTGTTTATACACCTTGTGGGTGGGGGCAATGGATAAAAAAAATGGGAGAAGACTAGTATTTTGTAGTTGAATTCCTCATTGTACAGTATATAAGAATACATCACTATGTTGCCAAAAATGTTCAAAACTGTTATTGTTTCCCTTCAATAAAATGCATTCAAAATGACTTTCTTACTTTCTGCACATTTCTTCTACTTTCTTAGGCTTTACAAGTGCTATCTCTTGCTAAAAACATTATGTTTACACCTACCTTTTGGTATAATAATAATGATAATTTACAAAAACTCTACTTTAGTAAAGAAAACAAGGTGTGTTGTAATAGAAACGAGTGGTGTCCACTGATTAAACACAGTCTTTCTGCGTTGTGAAGAGGGAAATCCAGATATTCACAAAATTTGTGATGAATGATAGGTTGTTTCTTCATGCAAAATAGATTTGGAGTTTAAAATTAAATTAAGCTGCTTTGTTTTAGGGCTTTAGTGAAGGCGGGTCATTTTTGACCCTTAGGACAAGGGGAGTATAGAGAATGTTAAGACTGCACAAGGGTTAACAGCACTATCAACAAGGCAGGTCCTACAGGCCCTAGTTTCTACCTTCTTAACAGCACTATCAACAAGGCAGGTCCTACAGGCCCTAGTTTCTACCTTCTTAACAACACTATCAACAAGACAGGTCCTACAGGCTCTAGTTTCTACCTTCTTAACAACACTAGCAACAAGGCAGGTCCTACAGGCTCTAGTTTCTACCTTCTTAACAACACTATCAACAAGGTAGGTCCTACAGGCTCTAGTTTCTACCTTCATAACAACACTATCAACAAGGCAGGTCCTACAGGCCCTAGTTTCTACCTTCATAACAACACTATCAACAAGGCAGGTCCTACAGGCCCTAGTTTCTACCTTCATAACAACACTATCAACAAGGCAGGTCCTACAGGCTCTAGTTTCTACCTTCATAACAACACTATCAACAAGGCAGGTCCTACAGGCTCTAGTTTCTACCTTCTTAACAACACTATCAACAAGGCAGGTCCTACAGGCCCTAGTTTCTGCCTTCTTAACAACACTATCAACAAGGCAGGTCCTACAGGCCCTAGTTTCTACCTTCATAACAACACTATCAACAAGGCAGGTCCTTCAGGACCTAGTTTCTACCTTCACAACAACACTATCAACAAGGCAGGTCCTATAGGCCCTAGTTTCTACCTTCATAACAACACTATCAACAAGGCAGGTCCTACAGGCTCTAGTTTCTACCTTCATAACAACACTATCAACAAGGCTGGTCCTACAGGCCCTAGTTTCTACCTTCTTAACAGCACTATCAACAAGGCAGGTCCTACAGGCTCTAGTTTCTACCTTCATAACAACACTATCAACAAGGCAGGTCCTACAGGCCCTAGTTTCTACCTTCTTAACAACACTATCAACAAGGCAGGTCCTACAGGCCCTAGTTTCTACCTTCATAACAACACTATCAACAAGGCAGGTCCTACGGGCCCTAGTTTCTACCTTCTTAACAACACTATCAACAAGGCAGGTCCTACAGGCCCTAGTTTCTGCCTTCATAACAACACTATCAACAAGGCAGGTCCTACAGGCCCTAGTTTCTACCTAATTAACAACACTATCAACAAGGCAGGTCCTACAGGCCCTAGTTTCTACCTTCTTAACAACACTATCAACAAGGCTGGTCCTACAGGCCCTAGTTTCTACCTTAACAACACTATCAACAAGGCAGGTCCTACAGGCCCTAGTTTCTACCTTAACAAACACTATCAACAAGGCAGGTCCTACAGGCTCTAGTTTCTACCTTCTTAACGACACTATCAACAAGGCAGGTCCTACAGGCTCTAGTTTCTACCTTCTTAACAACACTATCAACAAGGCAGGTCCTACAGGCCCTAGTTTCTACCTTC
This sequence comes from Oncorhynchus nerka, assembly GCF_034236695.1. Classification (NCBI taxonomy): domain Eukaryota; kingdom Metazoa; phylum Chordata; class Actinopteri; order Salmoniformes; family Salmonidae; genus Oncorhynchus; species Oncorhynchus nerka. The sequence continues at coordinate 4,665,718 of NC_088415.1, read as the reverse complement.
ATAACAACACTATCAACAAGGCAGGATCCTATAGGCCCTAGTTTCTGCCTTCATAACAACACTATCAACAAGGCAGGTCCTACAGGCCCTAGTTTCTACCTTCTTAACAACACTATCAACAAGGCAGGTCCTACAGGCCCTAGTTTCTACCTTCTTATCCCTTGTGTTGTCTTGAAGGTCAAAAATGACCCGCCACTATGTTTAACTGCAGAAGAAAATCCCTCAATTTTATTTCTTTAACTTGAAATTTGATTACTTTTCCTAGAGTGACCCCAACATTGCCTTAGTTCATATTTCCATGAAAGCTGTACACCACCAGGGTACACACACACACACACATACACAAAAACACAGACACACACACACACACAAACAATGGGAAATTGAGATCATGTGTGCTACTGATTGAACTCAGCCAGAAGCCCCTGAAGATGAAGATCACCATGGTTGGCACAGTTAGAAAGAACGAGTCTGAGCAACAAGGGGGAGAAAGGCCTTCTCATCAAAGTTTGCCTTCACCCCCACCACCACTCTAGTATCTTACCTCTCAAAGAGGAACATGAATGTGGTCCTCCTGAGCACACTGCACAACATGGCTGAGATCAGTGATTGTGAGGACAGGAAGCCAGGCATCATCCTAGACTACAACCACAACAAAGGAGGCTTGGAAAACCTGGACAAGGTGATTGGAACTTACAGCTGCAGGAGGATGACTGTCCGCTGGCCCCTGGTCATCTTCCACTACATCATTGATGTGTCCTCATACAATGCCTTTGTGATATGGGACAAGATCAACACTACCTGGATGACTGATAAGCGGAACAAGAGGAGGGTGTTCCTGGAGCAGCTGGGAAAGGCACTTGTAACCCCACACATTCAAAGAAGGGAGCGCCTCCCCCGCACAGCAGCCTCTACAGCGCTTGTGAAAGCTGTTCAGGGGGCTGAGTCTTGTCCTGATCCACCTGATGCTGCAGCTGGGGCAGACAAGAGGAGGAGATGCCAATTCTGCCCCCCAAAGAAGGACTGTAAAACAAAAATACTATGTGCTGCACATGTGAGAAATACATCTGCAAAGTCCATGCTTGCATGCTGTCCTACATGTGCTAATTAGAGTTTACTGATTTATGTTCTTCACATTTTTGTTTTGTATCTATTATCTTATTTTATTCTTATTTATTGTTGTTGTTTATACACCTTGTGGGTGGGGGCAATGGATAAAAAAAATGGGAGAAGACTAGTATTTTGTAGTTGAATTCCTCATTGTACAGTATATAAGAATACATCACTATGTTGCCAAAAATGTTCAAAACTGTTATTGTTTCCCTTCAATAAAATGCATTCAAAATGACTTTCTTACTTTCTGCACATTTCTTCTACTTTCTTAGGCTTTACAAGTGCTATCTCTTGCTAAAAACATTATGTTTACACCTACCTTTTGGTATAATAATAATGATAATTTACAAAAACTCTACTTTAGTAAAGAAAACAAGGTGTGTTGTAATAGAAACGAGTGGTGTCCACTGATTAAACACAGTCTTTCTGCGTTGTGAAGAGGGAAATCCAGATATTCACAAAATTTGTGATGAATGATAGGTTGTTTCTTCATGCAAAATAGATTTGGAGTTTAAAATTAAATTAAGCTGCTTTGTTTTAGGGCTTTAGTGAAGGCGGGTCATTTTTGACCCTTAGGACAAGGGAGTATAGAGAATGTTAAGACTGCACAAGGGTTAACAGCACTATCAACAAGGCAGGTCCTACAGGCCCTAGTTTCTACCTTCTTAACAGCACTATCAACAAGGCAGGTCCTACAGGCCCTAGTTTCTACCTTCTTAACAACACTATCAACAAGACAGGTCCTACAGGCTCTAGTTTCTACCTTCTTAACAACACTATCAACAAGGCAGGTCCTACAGGCTCTAGTTTCTACCTTCTTAACAACACTATCAACAAGGTAGGTCCTACAGGCTCTAGTTTCTACCTTCATAACAACACTATCAACAAGGCAGGTCCTACAGGCCCTAGTTTCTACCTTCATAACAACACTATCAACAAGGCAGGTCCTACAGGCCCTAGTTTCTACCTTCATAACAACACTATCAACAAGGCAGGTCCTACAGGCTCTAGTTTCTACCTTCATAACAACACTATCAACAAGGCAGGTCCTACAGGCTCTAGTTTCTACCTTCTTAACAACACTATCAACAAGGCAGGTCCTACAGGCCCTAGTTTCTGCCTTCTTAACAACACTATCAACAAGGCAGGTCCTACAGGCCCTAGTTTCTACCTTCATAACAACACTATCAACAAGGCAGGTCCTTCAGGACCTAGTTTCTACCTTCACAACAACACTATCAACAAGGCAGGTCCTATAGGCCCTAGTTTCTACCTTCATAACAACACTATCAACAAGGCAGGTCCTACAGGCTCTAGTTTCTACCTTCATAACAACACTATCAACAAGGCTGGTCCTACAGGCCCTAGTTTCTACCTTCTTAACAGCACTATCAACAAGGCAGGTCCTACAGGCTCTAGTTTCTACCTTCATAACAACACTATCAACAAGGCAGCTCCTACGCCCTAGTTTCTACCTTCTTAACAACACTATCAACAAGGCAGGTCCTTCAGGCTCTAGTTTCTACCTTCTTAACAACACTATCAACAAGGCAGGTCCTTACAGGCCCTAGTTTCTACCTTCATAACAACACTATCAACAAGGCAGGTCCTACAGGCCCTAGTTTCTACCTTCTTAACAGCACTATCAACAAGGCAGGTCGTAACAGACTCTAGTTTCTACCTTCTTAACAGCACTATCAACAAGGCAGGTCCTACAGGCTCTAGTTTCTACCTTCATAACAACACTATCAACAAGGCAGGTCCTACAAGCTCTAGTTTATACCTTCTTAACAACACTATCAACAAGGCAGGTCCTTCAGGCTCTAGTTTCTACCTTCTTAACAACACTATCAACAAGGCAGGTCCTACAGGCCCTAGTTTCTACCTTCTTCACAACACTATCATCAAGGCAGGTCCTACAGGCCCTAGTTTCTACCTTCTTAACAACACTATCAACAAGGCAGGTCCTACAGGCCCTAGTTTCTACCTTCTTAACAACACTATCAACAAGGCAGGTCCTACAGGCCCTAGTTTCTACCTTCTTAACAACACTATCAACAAGGCAGGTCCTACAGGCCCTAGTTTATACCTTCTTAACAACACTATCAACAAGGCAGGTCCTACAGGCCCTAGTTTCTACCTTCTTAACAACACTATCAACAAGGCTGGTCCTAGTTTCTACCTTCTTAACAACACTATCAACAAGGCAGGTCCTACAGGCCCTAGTTTCTACCTTCTTAACAACACTAGCAACAAGGCAGGTCCTTACAGGCCCTAGTTTCTACCTTCATAACAACACTATCAACAAGGCAGGTCCTTACAGGCCCTAGTTTCTACCTTCATAACAACACTATCAACAAGGCAGGTCCTACAGGCCCTAGTTTCTACCTTCTTAACAGCACTATCAACAAGGCAGGTCCTACAGGCCCTAGTTTCTACCTTCATAACAACACTATCAACAAGGCAGGTCCTATAGGCCCTAGTTTCTACCTTCTTAACAACACTAGCAACAAGGCAGGTCCTTACAGGCCCTAGTTTCTACCTTCATAACAACACTATCAACAAGGCAGGTCCTTACAGGCCCTAGTTTCTATCTTCATAACAACACTATCAACAAGGCAGGTCCTTACAGGCCTTGTCGCCCCCTGGACTGTTTGCAGTTATAGGTAACCAGATCGTGACTACAACTTAAGTTACTAAGTCTTTGACAACACTGTGTCGTTGTTATGTTGGTGATTTTAAAACTCATGCTTCCTACCCTTGCAAAATATGACTTCCCACTATTGGCTCACACATAAACAGTTCAGAACCATGGACAGCAGCACCCTGGTCAGGCAGTGGGGAAATTCATTATTAAACGGAAACAAGTATCAGAAAGATACCAGCTTTAGTAAAGGCAGAAAATAGTTTCCAAAAACAAATGTGTATCATCTGGCTCTAAGAACCATAAACAAAGACATGTATTTGATTATTTGTAGTTATCTACAAGTCTATGTATGATCCAGTCTGATGGTCGTGGCAACTCGCGTTGTGTGTCTTTTGTTTATCACATGCCATCTTGAGCAGTTCCCGTATCCTTCTCCTTCCTCCACCGAGGACGGTCGGTTCTGACGACTCCCTCCCGCCGCTCCGCAATTCCTCATACCAACGAGCAAGGCAGCCAAGATGGACATTGTGAATCAGGTAGGGGCTCTGAACATCTAGAAAAATAACTGACATCTACTCTGTTTAAATTCCAACTGTTACACGTATGATGAATAGGCGGCGAGGGGCGTTCCTAGATCCTTATCTGGGATATTAGATTTGTCTGGTAAAACCGAGGAAAGCCCCGTTATGATGCGCTGCGATTTGTTGAATGATATACCTGACATCCGTGATTACTGAGGGGATGGATGGTTATGCATGTCTGTGTTAAATCAGGGGGAAAATGTATCTTGTGATTATACCGGTTAAATTATTAGAAGACAACATATTTTCCCCTCAACAAAATATATTATGACAAATACACCCATTCGTGGTCTATGAAAGATGGTGATATGAGCTGTTTGCCCATAATATAAATGTACGCACAAATGTGGACCATATAAATTATGGAACGAAATATGTTTGTTTATCCATGGTCCAAATATGTATTGGCTCATACGGGTGAAAAAAACAACATATTCTTCTGCAATCCTGGAATTACACGATCTTCTAATATAGCGGGTCTGGTATAGGCTCTGTGCAGTTGTCATTTCTGAGATTGCGTTGTAAAATGTCAGCTCAATTTCATTCCCTATATTTAATAGTGATCCATGGATAGCATCACCGGGGAAGAAGACATTTTACAACCTATGTGTTGTGATAATTGCGTTGTTTGCTCTATAACCTGTTAGTTCATATGCCTTGATGTAACAGTACTCTTCTTGCGTTGTGTACAATCAGTCATCGACACGGAACTCCAACATGTAGCACCAGTCATGTAGATTTATTCCGTTAGGAACGGCACAAAATTGCACGTCATGCAATGCACGTCTCACCATCCAACTCTGCACTCACGCACGCTGGTTTGGTGCTTGTTCACTGGTAAAACTCACCCTACTTATATCAGATATACATTAGAATTGCAATTAAACAAGTAACACAAAAGTTATCGTTTATCTGTGAAGAAAGAGCCTCAGCCAGAGAAATCATCAATTTCGATAATAAAACGTTCTAGTGGCGCCCTCTTGTGGCGGAATGCGATATCGCCATAGGGGGAACCACTACTTCAAGGTCTCCGAGCAAGTGACGTCACCGATTGAACCGCTATTTAGCGCGCACCGCTAACTAAGCTACCCGTTTCACATCCGTTACACTGACACCCTGATATATACTGTAGGCCTAAAAGGCAGAGACAATAAGAAGACACAGTGGCAGGATAAATTCAACCACATCTTTGTTTCATCACAAAACCCTGGAAGTCCTCAAAGCATATTGTATGTAACAAACAGTTACATGACCTACCGCATGGCCAAGCCACTTAATGTTTATGACGTGTTCGGGACTACTAAAATCCGATTAGAACGACAGAGAGTTACCACAAGTCAGAAACAGGAGCTGCCTCCACTATTTCATCACTATTTCAACTTTTAACATGTCAACATCATCAAATGACTTATGCTTATTCTAACGCAGGGACAACTCAAAGATATCAAAAACTATTTAGCCCAATCAAGGTAAGCTAAATAGGACGTGACTGTCCATGGTTCTGATTTCTGTGTGCGTGCTGTCCATGGTTCTGATTTCTGTGTGCGTGCGTGCGTTTGTGCAAGTAGAAAAACATGTTGACCCACCCTACTTGTAGAGAAACACCAATGACTTCCTCCTCTCTTTCCTGTTGACCCACCCTACTTGTAGAGAAACACCAATGACTTCCTCCTCTCTTTCCTGTTGACCCACCCTACTGGTAGAGAAACACCAATGACTTCCTCCTCTCTTTCATGTTGACCCACCCTACTGGTAGAGAAACACCAATGACTTCCTCCTCTCTTTCCTGTTGACCCACCCTACTGGTAGAGAAACACCAATGACTTCCTCCTCTCTTTCATGTTGACCCACCCTACTGGTAGAGAAACACCAATGACTTCCTCCTCTCTTTCATGTTGACCCACCCTACTGGTAGAGAAACACCAATGACTTCCTCCTCTCTTTCATGTTGACCCACCCTACTTGTAGAGAAACACCAATGACTTCCTCCTCTCTTTCATGTTGACCCACCCTACTTGTAGAGAAACACCAATGACTTCCTCCTCTCTTTCCTGTTGACCCACCCTACTGGTAGAGAAACACCAATGACTTCCTCCTCTCTTTCATGTTGACCCACCCTACTTGTAGAGAAACACCAATGACTTCCTCCTCTCTTTCATGTTGACCCACCCTACTTGTAGAGAAACACCAATGACTTCCTCCTCTCTTTCATGTTGACCCACCCTACTTGTAGAGAAACACCAATGACTTCCTCCTCTCTTTCATGTTGACCCACCCTACTTGTAGAGAAACACCAATGACTTCCTCCTCTCTTTCATGTTGACCCACCCTACTGGTAGAGAAACACCAATGACTTCCTCCTCTCTTTCATGTTGACCCACCCTACTGGTAGAGAAACACCAATGACTTCCTCCTCTCTTTCATGTTGACCCACCCTACTGGTAGAGAAACACCAATGTCATCCTCCTCTCTTTCATGTTGACGAAACAGTCTATGACTCTGTCATACAGTACATGCTTTTATCTTATGTTGTCCCAGGCTAGCAGGCTAAAATGCTTGCTCGCTAGTTTTACTTCCTTTCAAAGGCAACGTCTATCTAGATAACGTTATCCTTCTACAACTACATGTTCCATCCATCTCAGGCCAGGGGGCACAACAATGTATGAATGGATGTTTAGATCAGAATCACAGTTAAAAGCATTGGACAGTACTGAGTATTAAAGGGGAAACTCCACCCAAAAACTATATTTTGGTTATTAGTTATTATTGTTGTCATAGTCCCACATTTTTTTCCCTTGTCGGTAGTCAAGTTTGCAAGATGTGTAACTTTAAGAATACAGAAATGATCCTTGGTGCATTTTACTCATATGAAGTGGTGTTTTCAAATGCATCATACTGGATGATTTCTGTATTTTGAAAGTTACATGTCTTGAAAGTTTTCGGGGGTGGAATTTTCTTTTAAGTAAAACCACAAGTCCAAATTCCTATCTCCATCCATGACTAATTTAGGGAAGGGACCATTTTAGCTAGCTAGCTAGCCACAGGCGGACAACAGAACCATTCACAGTTGAGCTTACTCAGTTTAGCTCAATGCTGATTGGCTATTATTATTATTATTTTTTTATTTAATCAAGGGAGGCCAAAATGCTCTCTGGCTTCTCTTGCACTCAATGCTATGGGTAGCAACAATGTCATACTCTTTTTGACCAGACGGCATCAAATAGATGGCCTTCACATACAGAGAAAGAGGCGCTGTTTCGCTCACACAAATGCTTTCTCCGGGGAGATGTACATCCTGCTTCTTGCGAATTGAAGGAAAATGATTAAACACAGAGAGACGAAAGATACAAGCATACATTATTTGTGGGGGGGTCAACAATGAATACACGGCACTGCCCTATATATGGCTCCTATATATGGCTCCTATACATGTCTCCTATACATGTCTCCTATACATGCCTCCTATACATGTCTCCTATACATGTCTCCTATACATGGCTCCTATACATGACTCCTATACATGTCTCCTATACATGCCTCCTATACATGTCTCCTATACATGCCTCCTATACATGTCTCCTATACATGTCTCCTATACATGGCTCCTATACATGTCTCCTATACATGTCTCCTATACATGTCTCCTATACATGGCCAATAGGGAAATATAATCACACCCCTAGCCGACCCCAACAGACACTAAATGAAACAGTACATGGCAGACCATCCAGAACTGACTCTGCCAGATGCAGCAGTCTTGTAATTGCGAACACGGGGCGCTGCCTAGGGACTCTCCCCTGTCTCATCACCCTGTGTGTTATACTACCCCTGTCTCATCACCCTGTGTGATATACTACCCCTGTCTCATCACCCTGTGCGTTATACTAGCAGCAGTACCTAGTGACCCTCCCCTGTCTCATCACCCTGTGTGTTATACTAGCAGCAGTACCTAGTGACCCTCCCCTGTCTCATCACCCTGTGTGTTATACTAGCAGCAGTACCTAGTGACCCTCCCCTGTCTCATCACCCTGTGTGTTATACTAACAGCAGTGCCTAGTGACCCTCCCCTGTCTCATAAAGCACCAGACACAGGACAGGTAACCTTTGTTGCTCTTCAGAAGCAGAAGGAGGTAGTGAAAAGGGAAACAACTCAGAGGAGAAGGACCCGTAGGACTTCCGAGGCGAGGGACACTTTTGGACGCACGCTCACCTTCGAGTCCCATGTGGTTTAGGGACCCGGTCTGAGACAACATATACCTTTCTAGAAACGACACAACCGGGGTCCCCGGTGAGGCTCCCTACTGACACGCAGGGACACCTTCCAGGGATAGTTTAACATGAGGAATGTCCTCCCCTGCTTCACAAGCTCCTGTAAGGATGTCCCTCACAGAGAACGGAAAAGGAACGAGTCCTTTAACTTGCCACTTATCCTCAAACAGTCCAGTCATGGAGGTAGAACTTGTAGGCTGAATTCTAGCAAAAACATTCAGAGGTAAATCTCTAGCTATCTGATTGGTCCTCCCAGGGGCCAGGCCCATAGGAAACAAATCTCCGTCATCGCTTGCATGAACCTGCCTGTGCACCCGGGACAACAGGGCCCTTCTAGCCACTCACCTGGACCACAGGGCCCTTCTAGCCACTCACCTGGGACAACAGGGCCCTTCTAGCCACTCACCTGGGACAACAGGGCCCTTCTAGCCACTCACCTGGACAACAGGGCCCTTCTAGCCACTCACCTGGGACAACAGGGCCCTTCTAGCCACTCACCTGGACAACAGGGCCCTTCTAGCCACTCACCTGGGACAACAGGGCCCTTCTAGCCACTCACCTGGGACAACAGGGCCCTTCTAGCCACTCACCTGGGACAACAGGGCCCTTCTAGCCACTCACCTGGACAACAGGGCCCTTCTAGCCACTCACCTGGGACAACAGGGCCCTTCTAGCCACTCACCTGGGACAACAGGGCCCTTCTAGCCACTCACCTGGGACAACAGGGCCCTTCTAGCCACTCACCTGGACTCATCTCGCAGCCTACGCTGGTAGCTTCAGGTGTCCCTGTCAAGGCTACTGGCCATGGCCCAGTGGAGGGACCCGCTGCTATTGTCAGGGGGCTGCCATGGGCTTAGTTGTATTAGAAAGGAAATTTGATTCGGGGGGTATGGACACTGGTGCAGAACGCACTGCATTTCAATTACACGAAGCTCCTAGCGGTATATCTGGCGCTCGGGAGTTTCCCCCTGCTTTTCTCGAGCCGGCTTGGGCTGGTCAGAACCGACGTCATGGCTCTTGCGTGGCGGTAGGTGGATATCTTCTTGCCGTCATCAAGGCCAGAATAACCTTTTGAATAAGTGTTTCCATTGAACAGGAACATGAAGGCATCAAATCTGTCAAATACTGTAACAACTGTGTAGTTTATGCTTTGGATCTAGGACCCCATTATTTTGTTGGGATCCCAGATCAATAGGACCCCATTATTTTGTTGAGATCCCCGATCAATAGGACCCCATTATTTTGTTGGGATCCCAGATCAATATGACCCCATTATTTTGTTGGGATCCCAGATCAAAAGGACCCCATTATTTTGTTGGGATCCCAGATCAATATGACCCCATTATTTTGTTGGGATCCCAGATCAATAGGACCCCATTATTTTGTTGGGATCCCAGATCAATAGGACCCCATTATTTTGTTGGGATCCCAGATCAATAGGACCCCATTATTTTGTTGGGATCCCAGATCATTAGGACCCCATTATTTTGTTGGGATCCCAGATCAAAAGGACCCCATTATTTTGTTGGGATCCCAGATCAATAGGACCCCATTATTTTGTTGGGATCCCAGATCAATAGGACCCCATTATTTTGTTGGGATCCCAGATCAAAAGGACCCCATTATTTTGTTGGGATCCCAGATCAATATGACCCCATTATTTTGTTGGGATCCCAGATCAATAGGACCCCATTATTTTGTTGGGATCCCAGATCAAAAGGATCCCATTATTTTGTTGGGATCCCAGATCAATAGAACCCCATTATTTTGTTGGGATCCCAGATCAATAGGACCCCATTATTTTGTTGGGATCCCAGATCAATAGGACCCCATTATTTTTTTGGGATCCCAGATCAATAGGACCCCATTATTTTGTTGGGATCCCCGATCAATAGTACCCCATTATTTTGTTGGGATCCCAGATCAAAAGGACCCCATTATTTTGTTGGGATCCCAGATCAAAAGGACCCCATTATTTTGTTGGGATCCCAGATCAATAGAACCCCATTATTTTGTTGGGATCCCAGATCAATAGAACCCCATTATTTTGTTGGGATCCCAGATCAATAGGACCCCATTATTTTTTGGGGATCCCAGATCAATAGGACCCCATTATTTTGTTGGGATCCCCGATCAATAGTACCCCATTATTTTGTTGGGATCCCAGATCAATAGGACCCCATTATTTTGTTGGGATCCCCGATCAATAGTACCCCATTATTTTGTTGGGATCCCAGATCAAAAGGACCCCATTATTTTGTTGGGATCCCAGATCAAAAGGACCCCATTATTTTGTTGGGATCCCAGATCAATAGAACCCCATTATTTTGTTGGGATCCCAGATCAATAGAACCCCATTATTTTGTTGGGATCCCAGATCAATTTTAAGCAAGGCATACCATTACAACGTCTATATTGGTATCATTTGCACATCATATGGATATAAAAAGATGTGTTGTAAAGCATATAAACACCAGACTAGCCTGACATGTAGCTAGCATTTGTAAACAGGCATATAACACCAGACTAGCCTGACATGTAGCTAGCATTTGTCAACAGGCATATAACACCAGACTAGCCTGATTTGTAAACAGGCATATAAACACCAGACTAGCCTGACATGTAGCTAGCATTTGTAAACAGGCATATAAACACCAGACTGGCCTGACATGTAGCTAGCATTTGTAAACAGGCATATAACACCAGACTAGCCTGACATGTAGCTAGCATTTGTAAACAGGCATATAAACACCAGACTAGCCTGACATGTAGCTAGCATTTGTAAACAGGCATATAAACACCAGACTGGCCTGACATGTAGCTAGCATTTGTAAACAGGCATATAACACCAGACTAGCCTGACATGTAGCTAGCATTTGTAAACAGGCATATAAACATGCCTGACATGTAGCTAGCATTTGTAAACAGGCATATAAACACCAGACTGGCCTGACATGTAGCTAGCATTTGTAAACAGGCATATAACACCAGACTAGCCTGACATGTAGCTAGCATTTGTCAACAGGCATATAACACCAGACTAGCCTGACATGTAGCTAGCATTTGTCAACAGGCATATAACACCAGACTGGCCTGACATGTAGCTAGCATTTGTAAACAGGCATATAACACCAGACTGGCCTGACATGTAGCTAGCATTTGTCAACAGGCATATAACACCAGACTAGCCTGACATGTAGCTAGCATTTGTAAACAGGCATATAACACCAGACTGGCCTGACATGTAGCTAGCATTTGTAAACAGGCATATAACACCAGACTGGCCTGACATGTAGCTAGCATTTGTAAACAGGCATATAACACCAGACTGGCCTGACATGTAGCTAGCATTTGTAAACAGGCATATAACACCGGATCCGGAAGTTCAAACGTCATCGCTAGTCAAAAAGAGTGCCTCGGCGCCTCTTGCTTGGTAAGCTACTCTGGCTCCCCCTAGTGGATATACACTACACAAGGCCCCTCTTGCTTGGTAAGCTACTCTGGCTCCCCCTAGTGGATACACACTACACAAGGCTCCTCTTGCTTGGTAAGCTACTCTGGCTCCCCCTAGTGGATATACACTACACAAGGCCCCTCTTGCTTGGTAAGCTACTCTGGCTCCCCCTAGTGGATATACACTACACAAGGCCCCTCTTGCTTGGTAAGCTACTCTGGCTCCCCCTAGTGGATATACACTACACAAGGCTCCTCTTGCTTGGTAAGCTACTCTGGCTCCCCCTTGCGGATATACACTACACAAGGCCCCTCTTGTTTGGTAAGCTACTCTGGCTCCCCCTAGTGGATATACACTACACAAGGCTCCTCTTGCTTGGTAAGCTACTCTGGCTCCCCCTAGTGGATATACACGACACAAGGCCCCTCTTGTTTGGTAAGCTACTCTCCCCCTAGTGGATATACACTACACACGGCTCCTCTTGCTTGGTAAGCCACTCTCCCCCTAGTGGATATACACTACACAAGGCTCCTCTTGCTTGGTAAGCTACTCTGGCTCCCCCTAGTGGATATACACTACACAAGGCCCCTCTTGTTTGGTAAGCTACTCTCCCCCTAGTGGATACACACTACACAAGGCTCCTCTTGTTTGGTAAGCTACTCTGGCTCCCCCTAGTGGATATACACTACACAAGGCTCCTCTTGTTTGGTAAGCTACTCTGGCTCCCCCTAGTGGATATACACGACACAAGGCTCCTCTTGTTTGGTAAGCTACTCTGGCTCCCCCTAGTGGATATACACTACACAAGGCTCCTCTTGCTTGGTAAGCTACTCTGGCTCCCCCTAGTGGATATACACTACACAAGGCTCCTCTTGTTTGGTAAGCTACTCTGGCTCCCCCTAGTGGATATACACTACACAAGGCTCCTCTTGCTTGGTAAGCCACTCTCCCCCTAGTGGATATACACTACACAAGGCTCCTCTTGCTTGGGAAGCTACTCTGGCTCCCCCTAGTGGATACACACTACACAAGGCTCCTCTTGTTTGGTAAGCTACTCTGGCTCCCCCTAGTGGATATACACGACACAAGGCTCCTCTTGCTTGGGAAGCTACTCTGGCTCCCCCTAGTGGATACACACTACACAAGGCTCCTCTTGTTTGGTAAGCTACTCTGGCTCCCCCTAGTGGATATACACGACACAAGGCTCCTCTTGCTTGGTAAGTTACTCTCCCCCTAGTGGATATACACGACACAAGGCTCCTCTTGCTTGGTAAGCTACTCTGGCTCCCCCTAGTGGAAAAGGTATGCATTAGAACGCAATATGGCCTCCATCTCCACTCTGACCCTCTGATACTCTGACCGGTTGCTAATATGTTGTAATGATAATAGCCATTTCATTAGTACCATGTCTTTACTGTGGATGATGATATGAGTGATTATATCATCTCAGGAAAATTATTATTATGATGGTGAATAAATAATCACAGGAAAACAATGACTACCTGTGTGTGAAAAGCGGTGAGTTTATTGTAGGATATACCATAATAATCAGCCTGTAGAAACACCAGAGTCATTCAGCCTAGAAAGATATACTGTATATACATACTGAGCATTCGGAAAGTATTCAGGCCCCTTTCCTTTTTCCACATCTTGTTACGTTACAGCCTTATTCTAAAATGGATTAAATAAAACACGATCCTCATCATTCTACACACAATACCCCTTAATGACATCACAATACCCCATAATGACATCACAATACCCCATAATGACATCACAATACCCCATAATGACAAAGAAAAAACTTTTTTTTTGTGCAAAATTCTAAAACAAAAAAAAATCGTATTTACTTAAGTATTCAGACCCTTTGATATGATGATGGGTCTGTTGATATGATGATGGGTCTGTTGATATGAGGATGATGGGTCTGTTGATATGGTGATGGTCTGTTGATATGGTGATGGGCCTGTTGATAGGATGATGGGCCTGTTGATATGATGATGGGTCTGTTGATAGGATGATGGGTCTGTTGATATGGTGATGGTCTGTTGATATGGTGATGGGCCTGTTGATAGGATGATGGGCCTGTTGATAGGATGATGGGCCTGTTGATGGGCCTGTTGATAGGATGATGGGCCTGTTGATAGGATGATGGGCCTGTTGATAGGATGATGGGCCTGTTGATAGGATGATAGCCTGTTGATAGGATGATGGGCCTGTTGATGGGCCTGTTGATAGGATGATGGGCCTGTTGATAGGATGATGGGCCTGTTGATAGGATGATGGGCCTGTTGATAGGATGATGGGCCTGTTGATAGGATGATGGGCCTGTTGATAGGATGATGGGCCTGTTGATATGAGGATGATGGGTCTGTTGATAGGATGACGGGTCTGTTGATAGGATGACGGGTCTGTTGATAGGATGACGGGTCTGTTGATAGGATGATGGGTCTGTTGATATGAGGATGATGGGCCTGTTGATAGGATGATGGGCCTGTTGATAGGATGATGGGTCTGTTGATAGGATGATGGGTCTGTTGATAGGATGATGGGCCTGTTGATAGGATGATGGGTCTGTTGATAGGAGGATGGGCCTGTTGATAGGATGATGGGTCTGTTGATAGGATAGGATGATGGGTCTGTTGATATGAGGATGATGGGTCTGTTGATAGGATGATGGGCTTGTTGATAGGATAGGATGATGGGTCTGTTGATAGGATGATGGGTCTGTTGATAGGATGATGGGTCTGTTGATAGGATGATGGGCCTGTTGATATAATGACGATGGGTCTGTTGATATGACAATGATGGGTCTGTTGATATGACAATGATGGGTCTGTTGATATGACAATGATGGGTCTGTTGATAGGACGATGGGCCTGTTGATATGATGATGGGCCTGTTGATAGGATGATGGGTCTGTTGATAGGATGATGATGGGTCTGTTGATAGGATGATGGGTCTGTTGATAGGATGATGATGGGTCTGTTGATATGATGATGGGCCTGTTGATAGGATGAAGGGCCTGTTGATAGGATGATGGGTCTGTTGATAGGATGATGGGCCTGTTGATAGGATGATTGGCCTGTTGATAGGATGATGGGCCTGTTGATAGGATGATGGGCCTGTTGATAGGATGATGGGTCTGTTGATAGGATGATGGGTCTGTTGATAGGATGATGGGCCTGTTGATAGGATGATGGGTCTGTTGATAGGATGATTGGCCTGTTGTTAGGATGATGGGCCTGTTGATAGGATGATGGGCCTGTTGATAGGATGATGGGCCTGTTGATAGGATGATGGGTCTGTTGATATAATGACGATGGGTCTGTTGATAGGATGATGGGTCTGTTGATAGGATGATGGGCCTGTTGATAGGATGATGGGTCTGTTGATAGGATGATGGGTCTGTTGATAGGATGATGGGCCTGTTGATAGGATAGGATGATGGGTCTGTTGATAGGAGGATGGGCCTGTTGATAGGATGATGGGTCTGTTGATAGGATAGGATGATGGGTCTGTTGATATGAGGATGATGGGTCTGTTGATAGGATGATGGGCTTGTTGATAGGATAGGATGATGGGTCTGTTGATAGGATGATGGGTCTGTTGATAGGATGATGGGTCTGTTGATAGGATGATGGGCCTGTTGATATAATGACGATGGGTCTGTTGATATGACAATGATGGGTCTGTTGATATGACAATGATGGGTCTGTTGATATGACAATGATGGGTCTGTTGATAGGACGATGGGCCTGTTGATATGATGATGGGCCTGTTGATAGGATGATGGGTCTGTTGATAGGATGATGATGGGTCTGTTGATAGGATGATGGGCCTGTTGATAGGATGATGGGTCTGTTGATAGGATGATTGGCCTGTTGTTAGGATGATGGGCCTGTTGATAGGATGATGGGCCTGTTGATAGGATGATGGGCCTGTTGATAGGATGATGGG